>NW_026634218.1:18028-82985 GCF_024868665.1 Triplophysa rosa
GTACTAAATGTCTTTCCCATACCTCATTAGTCGCTACTGGGATGTCTGGGTTATTTTCCATAGCTTGTTTTACTCCATTTGGGGCTCCTGTCATAACTGCTGTTCTAAATATGTCTCGTGTCACTGGGTTGTTTAAACTATTTTCCTCCACCATTTGTTCCCACTCAGCAGTACAACGGAAATAATAGGCTGCTCCAGTCTCACCAGGTTTAATGCGGAACTTAATGTTTTGGTATACTGTTGGTGGCACAGGATATAAACGGCGTCAGCGCTTGGCTCACAGCGTAATCACTCTAGTGAATGGCGTCTCATTTGCATCATTTGTGGTTTGGGCATCTAGCTCTAGATTTTGCATCTGTGATGCTGTTAATATCTGTCCTAACAGACATCTTAGGTCACCCAAAGCCAACTCAGTTCCATGACATAATGCTGTCAGCTTACTCAACCATCTGCTGCCCCCAGAAGTAATGGGTGGCAATTTGCTTGCTATTGCTGTCATGTCACTTGTGACCATGGTGGTACAGGCGATTTCCACCTGCTCTCACTACTAATGGTGCCTGTATTTGGGGAATTTGTAATTGATGGCTCGGCGTATAATCTAGAAATTTTCTCCCAGGGATTCTAGTAATCTCGGTTCACCACTAGGTGACCTGCAGTACCACTTCTAGTTCTCTTAGCAACGGGTTCATACACTGCCATTTCTCCAGTGATTTGAATTTGTAATGGGCTCCCTTCTATTGTTTGTCTGTGTGGGGTCACGTGTGGTGACTGCACTGGGCTTGGTTGGGTGTAATGGCAAATGGGGTACCGGGTGGTGGCTTGGTTAGGAAAATACGTGGTGAAGTTGATGGCCACATTTGTTTGGGTGTTTACGGCCTTGTCTCAGCTCACCATCATTTTCCTCCTTGTCTTTTACCTCTTCAATATCTAAGGGCCCACCCTGTGCTCCCTGTTGGCCCTCAATTGTGGTTCATTTGGTTCATTGATCTCTCTTGCTTTAATTCCTGTACTTCTCTCGTAACATGCTAATGTTTGTTATTTTGTCTAAGTTCACATCTACTCTCCACCGATCTCTACCACCACCTGCTGGTTCTTAACCTCATAGGAGGGGGAGGATTCAGTGACGGATAAATTGAGGGTATGTGTCTCTGAGGGGGAGGAGCAGAGGGGTAGCTGAATGCTTCCTGATTCTTTAGTTCTCTGTCTTCTAGCCTCTGAGGCGTCAACTTCCTCTTTCTTTCCTACACTGTGTTTTCTCTGTGCTCTCAGAGCGGTGGCCGTTAAAGCAACCCTAGTCCACACTCTAAGTTTCTTTTTTAAACTCTCTCCCTCACTCTCATGTTTTCCTAATTTGTACCATTTTATTTTATCTTTCCCTTCTATATGTCTGTTCCACTTACCGTGTGCTTTCTTTTCCATTTCTCTAACTTTCGGTGCCAGAGGCACTCTTACTTCCTCTGCATTTTCCCACCCATAATCATCACATAATGCTACCCAACATTTGTCTATCTCCTTTTGTCTCTGCTTCTTATCTTTTGGTTCTGTCTGTGCTATCAACATATCAGTAACATTTTGCCATTGCACCATTACTGGTGGACAACCATATTCATCACACTCCTTTTGAAATTCAGTCATTTCACACACTTTTCACAACAAGCACAACTACACTCAGTTTTCAAATATCCCGCACACACACACAGATCACAATTTCCACATACAATGCACACCCTTCAGCAACTTCCCTTATTCACTCGGTCAAATACACTCAGGTTTTCAAATATGCACGCACACACACACACATCCTTCAGCACATTCCCCTATCCACTCGGTCACCATCCACACTGTTTATACAAGAACTTCATGTACATACGTACGTAAACGCACTTTGTGAATCTCTCACTCACGGAATTTCAACTCAACAGAATTTATGATCTTTTCAATCGAAAGACTAAAACATAACAGATTTTACGGTCTTTTTCAACCGAAGGATTAAAATTAAACCTAACATATTTTACGATCTTTTCAATCGAAGAATTAAAAACCTAACATATTTTACGATCTTTTTCAATCGAAGGAATTAAAAACCTAACATATTTTACGATCTTTTTCAATCAGAAGGAATTAAAAACCTAACATATTTTACGATCTTTTTCAATCGAAGGAATAAAAACCTAACATATTTTACGATCTTTTTCAATCGAAGGAATTAAAACTAACATATTTTACGATCTTTTTCAAGTCAAGGAATAAAACCGGAATTCCTCAATACCTTTCTTTCAAATGTGATTTTTCACACTTCAGTATCTTATTCTTTAAATTTTATTCTTTAATTCCTTGTCGAGATGTTCATCAAATTCAACACAACAATTTAGGTATTTCAATAGCAGAATTTTGAATAAACAGGCTTCTGCTTACCTTTTATCTTTAGGTCGACCTGTGTGTTGAACCTGATCCGTTCGATTCTTCGCCAAAATGGCAACAATAGCACTTCTCTCTAAATCACGTCGGGGTCACCAATTGTTGGACTTTAAAGGCAGTCCTGCATGTCAAAAATTGAAGAGAAACTTTTAAGTTCAAAACTGAAGTTTATTATCAGATGTTAAAGAATAACAAAGCTTTGGGTTGTCAGTTGCTCTCCACACTCTCTCCAAAGCCAACAACAACCCAAAATATTCAAAACACCCATATTTATAAAGTATGTGACGTCGTTCTATCTTCTGACTCCGCCTTTGCCTTTTAAGGAGTGTTGTTCTCTTTCCACCAATCACCATACGCCACGTTTATCTGCTTAGTTCCTGAAAAATAAAACCTTCTCAAAACATACATCCTGTGGTCAGTCGCTAGTATTGAGGAATGTTCTCCAGGGACACCCTCCCCCAAGGAGTGGTCTCCTAAAAACAGTCTCCTGTGGCCGAACAATATACTAACATTCCCAACATTCTTCCAGTAAAAAGAAAACACTCAATCATCTAATGTTTTTAATTATATAGCGTTGTTTCTTAATCCTATGATTCATTAAAACACATCACAACTCATGATTATACTTAAAACATATGTAGTGGATTAATTCATAGCGTTTCTCTTCTGTGTGACTCTTTGTGTGTGTGTTTATCTAGATAATTTATGACTCCAACCCCCAACTTTCTCTGTTTTCTTTGTTTGCCACAGTAACTTTTCACTGAGTAAGATAGAAAGCACATGACAAAAGCACACAGCTTAATGAAACAAATGAAAGAAAACACTTATTGATTATATTGATATTTAAATCATACTTTTATCTGAAAAATATTCCCACAGTAAGAACTCCTAAAATATGTGACCTTATGATTGAAGATTTTAAATTTGCAGACAAAAAAATGCTCTAACAAAATATTATGAACATGTTTGACACAAATATGCTTCGCAGGTCCTGTAAATTGGAATTATATATTAATACATTTTGAAAAAAAAAACAATACGAGAGATTAGGTGTAATTTTCTTTATTTTCCTGTTACCCCTAGATGTAAAGAGGTTCACTTCAAAATTTTGAATCATATATTCGGATGAGACGTTAAACCGAGGTCCTGACTCTTTGTGGTCATTAAAAATCCCAGGATGTCCTTCGATTAAGAGTAGGGGTGTAATCCCGGTGTACTGGCCAAATTTGCCCATTCGTCTCTAAACATCATGGCCTCCTAATCATCCCCATGTTTGGCTTGTTTAAAAAAAATGGTCTCTTCTCCACCAATAAGCTGGTGTGTGGTGGGCGTTCTGGCGCAATATGGCTGCCGTCGCATCATCCAGGTGGATGCTGCACATTGGTGGTGGTTGAGGAGAGACCCCCTTTCCATGTAAAAGCGCTTTGAGTGCCCAGGCAGAAAAGCGCTATATAAATGTAATGAATTATTATTATTATTATATATATCCGGCAAGAGAATTTTTAAGATTAAATTTAAGGTTGGAGACTCTAATGTTTGTCAAATATGTCAAATTGATGTTGAAACGGTGGAACATTTATTTTTTCAGTGCAAATTGGTGTATTGTTTTTGGATTGATGCATTTGAATGGATGCTGCAGAAAATACCTGCAAGGTTAACATTAGCATGGGAAAATATAAAATTTGGTTTGATAATTAAAAGCAAAGATATATCTGTTGTGGTGAATAATATACTTCTTTTATTGAAATTTTATATTCATAAATGTACATTTTTTAAAGTCCCCCTTGGTTAATTGTTTTTCAAGAGGAGTTTTCTTTATGTTAATTGTTTAAAAGAGGTAAATAGTACAAAAGCTAAATATTTATATTCTTTGTTGATGGATTTTGGTTTTATAATGTGATTCATTCAGTATAAACAAAGTATCAAGTAATGCTAGCTTTATTTACAAGTTCAAAAAATCATTTTTACAGTGTATAATTTACGTGTTTAATGTCCATTGTCCAAAAAAAATACCAGTCCTTAGTTCATGCTAAATCGCGTGGCTTGACTCATGTGTGTTTATAGGTTGTGGTTACTCTAATAAAACAACTATATTATTTGCAAATATTTCACGTGCATCACTTCTAAATGCATTCTCATTCTTTAATTGTGCAAAAGGCCCTAAGTACTCCCGTGTGTACCTAGTTCTTATTTATAAAACGGTCAGTTCTGGTCCTTGATTCTGATTGGGTGAGCGGAGTTCTAAGCCGTTATAAAATACCTCAATATATAACGGCTGACCGCACCACATAGCCTAAATATCATTTTATTTACTTTATTTGATGAAACCTTGCTAAGCATATGGAATAACCGTTTTATAAAAGCAATAAGCCCCGCGAAGCAGTGGGTTACAGTGCATTTTATAACAGCTACAGGGGTTTTAGTCACGACGCGAATGCACTGTAACCCACTGCTTCTTGGGGCTTATTGCTTTATTATAGTCCAGCAGCCATATCACCCTGTAGCCCAAGACTGGTTGCCTACTGGAGCTAATCAGGACTCAGCCTGGTCGGTACCTGGATGGGAGACCTGCTGGGAAACCTCCCTTCCATGTAAAGCGCTTGTGTGCCCAGAGCGTTATATAAATGTAACGAATTATTATCATTATGTTTTAATGTTTCTAGTCATGTCCAGTAGAGGGCAGCATACCCCAGTGGGTTAATGCAGGTATTGCGAATACGTGTACCGTTACACCCCTAATGTTTATGGATGAAAGTAAATATGTATAACGTATTTAACCTTATTAACTTAGCATAAAATCCACTGTTGCATAAAGATCCCATTTATTTAGTTTGGTGATTTAATGTTACAGGTTACAGTGATACGATGTGAATATTATAGCATTGTTTATTTTTGTTATTTATCTTTCTGAATGTAGATATTGTTGGCAGTGATGTTAAGCTATGATAATTGCCCCTCTTCCATGTTTATTTAGAACTAGAGCTTATTTGTGCACCCCCGAAATCTGATCCCGCACCTCATTTGGCAGATCCCGCTCCTCAAGCGCTAATGGAATACTTGGGTCCAGATGGGGATGCTGAATTTATGTGTGGCTCCCATGTGGTTCACCTGTTGACAAAACTGCCACCTGATTTAAGAGCTGAGCGCACCATCTTGTTGTTTGCTGCCGCAGAGAAGCTGGATTTGAAAGGTGAGGAGGAGGAATTATCCATCAGAACCATACATCATAATTAGGGCTGCACGATAAATCACAATTCCCATTCAAATCGTGATTAAATCGATGTGGCTATTGCGATTGTGAAATTGCAAAGGCTGCAATTATGTTTTATGTGCAGCTTGTTTGTGAAGCACGGCTCTGTGATCTGTGGGAAATGCTGCTCCATCTGAACACACTGTGCGTTTTAGTCGCTTAAAATGTGCATTTAAAAAAGTAACACCCGTTAAACATCATCATTATAAATATACTTTATTATCAGGAAAGTACATGAGGAGGTTTGAAAACAGTGATAGAAAGATGCCAGATGCAGGTAGGAACAGGGGCGTAGCTACATGGTGGCCACGGCTACCCCTGAATGATGGATGGTCACCTATCTGGCCACCTCTGTTGTGCGAAGCAGTTTTAAGATGCGTGTCGGAGTTTACGGAGTGCTGCGCAGATCATTTAGCGAATGCACTGAAAGTAACCCGAGAACATTACTCTCGCGTTAATATGATGTCATACGCTGACGCACTGACCAAACTGTCTGAGCGCTATTAGCTGAACAGCTGCTAACCTCTTCGCTTCGTGACAGTGTACTGTCTGTGTACCATGGAAGTTCATCGCGAGCAGAAGGATCAGGGTAGGGTTGCACCAGCCATTCGTAAGTTCTTTCTTAAACGTGAACGTAAAGTCCACACTAGAGGCTTAGTAGCTACTAGCTAGTTTGTAACTAAATCTGTATGTTATTCAGTTGCACCATTTGGTCTTAAGGCAGAACGTAGCTAGTTCGTAAGCTCTCCGTAAAGTAATGCGTAGTCGCACAATATGATCTTTACCTTCAACAGTCCAATAGCAGCCTTTAAATTCGTGAGAAAAAATTGTGTTGAAATGTTGTGAATGTCAAAACATTCTTGATTTAAACTTATTTTACCTCTCATAATAAAGGTAAAAACAGTATATAGAATACTACCTTTCATGAATAACATATTTAAAAGTAGATTAATAAACAAATGCTGTTTAAAACAATACACCCTACTTAATGCAATAATAAATGAGATGCAATATGAGTGATTTCATTTTACTGCCAACCGCCAATTAAATAAAAAGAAGATTTCATTTTGACGTGCACAACACAGGCAGATATACACACACGGAGGCGCGCTAGGACGGTTCGTGTTAGAGCAGTCAAAAATTAAATGTCATCACAATGTTCTCTATTTTAAAAGGTAAGTGACTGTAAATGTCAGCATTATCATGTGTGTAAATCATTGAAGAATGTCGAGTGAAACAAGAGCTTATTCCGTTAGGAGGCTTCCGTAAATATTTAGTTTATACGTAACATTACGCTTCAACTAAGTTGAATGGTGCAACTCAAAAATATTTTGTAGTGCGTATGTAGCATGTGTGGACCGGTCACACTCACACAAACAGAGACCACACGACCACTTGTTGACGAGATACCGGTGTTACTTTTATTCGATCTGTAACAAGGAGAACAATCAGTAGATCGACAGGCAACAGCTTCTCCCTCTCTGGCACACAGAGTCACTTGCGGGGAGAGCCAAAAGATACGCGTGCTCATCAGCCTCACACACAGACAAACTGAGGCTATCGCAAAAAATAAATTGAAAAAGTATGAAATGTAAATAAATTGTACAAGGAAGGTAAGAGACATTGTAAACAGTATATCACATTAAAATTCCTACTAATGAGTTACAATAACAGTATATAAAACAACACAATGTTACATTAGATATAAAATCTATATAACATTATTAACTCAAGTACTATACAATAAAATAAACTATAATGGAAATAATAAAAATAAACATTTGTGTGAATAAATCCGTATTCCTATACGTTACATACCATAATGAATCATTCAATATATTTAGCACTGTACCATGTGTAGGCCGCACCACGTGCGTGACACTACACGAATCATTAAATCAGATTTTTCTCCTGTAACACTCTACGTACAATACACATTCACAGTCAACCAAATTTCTTTCCCTTTATAACAGAACTAATTAAACAACATACCTGTAACAAGGAGAACAATCAGTAGATCGACAGGCAACAGCTTCTCCCTCTCTGACACACTAAGCATAAGATGCTAATTAGCTAGCGTCACCATGTACATCGTTAAGTCAAATAACGCATCAAAATACACATTTTCATCATAGCTAGCACAATCAAATGCTACTATAAAGTAAACACATTTATCCAGTGATAAACATGAATTTTAGACAAAAAAAACATCGTCATACCAGAGTCACTTGCGGGGAGAGCCAAAAGATACGCGTGCTCATCAGCCTCACACACAGACAAACTGAGGCTATTGCAAAATAGGGAAACCCCGGGTGTGTTCCACTGATATCATTCCCTCCCCAGACAAACTCCCGAAGAAAAGTTCCACAACATTAACGTTATATTATTTTGACTTGCAACCAATAATTGAGGAACAAAATTTCGTGGAGATCACTAACCCATCCTATTATGAAACACATAGAATTTATAACAGTATAAACAGCATACATATAAAAAACCAATATAGAAAACAAATCTAAATAAGTAAATAAATCATTCACACTGGTTACATTCTCCCCCATGAACTTCACAAATTTTGACTATTACAGGGAGAGTATACACTGGGATCATTAATCCAACTTTTATCCAGAACATTGTGCAGCAAAAAATGTTTCCCTCTCACAGGGAAGGTGAGTACGGCAGGTTGATCAGTCCTGCTGCAATTACCCGCAAAAAGGTGCCTTAAACACCATTCATCTCGGATGAAACTTCATCTCTGCTCTGGAACAACAACATACTGAAATACATTGACTCACATGTGCTGTATTCTAGAACTCAAATGACAAAAACAAAGTTGTAATACAATACGTTCTTATCTCAATAAAAACCTTATAACCCCACCAACTGGGTTCCGTATTTTGATGGATTGGGTCATATTCTCTATCAATCTGTTGACTGGTTTCACAACCCTACCCACTCTGGTCCAAACTCTCATTTCTCCTTGACTAGGAGGCAGCTCAACAGCCCCAGCAGGTGAAACATGATGGTCACTATGGCAAACTGCCCTAGAAACAGAACTACAAGTATCAGAACCTTGCCCTTTATTCGAACTGCTTACAATGATTTTCTCTTTGGCACAATCATCCTTTGAAGCAAGTTGCTCCTGTCCCGATGACTCAGGAACTACGTCCAATGATTCAACACAATCGGATCTGCAAGACAACCTTTGCTGAGGATCGTCAGACGCTTCTGTCTTTTCCACCCAACTGGCGACTCGCTCAGACAAAGAACACAAATCAGATGCAGGACCAACAACATCATCCATTGACACACTTCTACTGCTACGGACAGACCCACCACTATCCTCAGATGATTCAAGTTCCTCCAACTCAAGTGGAAGGAAATTTGCTTGCAACAACAAATTGCGGTGAACGGTTTTCTCTTGACCTGTTTTGGTGTTACGTACCCGGTAAATATGACACTGTGGGTTCAGAGCAACTACCCTATAGAGCGTGGTCTCCCACCTATCTGCCAATTTCCTCTTCCCATGTTCACCTTTGTTGGCCAGCAGAACTTGATCACCCAACTCAATGTTACGACCTTTCGTTTTCTGGTTGTACAACTCGGCCTGACGCTGCTGACTGACATCAACGTTCTTCTGAGCAACTGTAAGTGCCTCTCTTTTAGGTCATCTTTCAACCTCTTCACATACCTGTCGTAATCAACAATGTCACAGTCTCTCTCAATGTTGTCAAACATCACATCCACGGGCAACTTCGGGATCCTACCAAACATCAGGTAGAACGGAGCATAACCCGTGGATTCGTGCGCAGTACAATTATACGCAAAGGTCAATGTCTGGAGCAACTGCGACCACTTCACCTTAGACCTTGGGGGAAGTGCTCTGATCATGCTACCCAAAGTTCTATTAAACCTTTCAACAAGGCCATTTCCCATTGGGTGGTAAGCGGTCGTTTGAGACTTTTTCACCCCGGCAACCTGCATCAACTCTCGGATCAACTTGCTCTCGAAGTTAGCCCCTTGATCCGAATGGATCCTGTCGGGGAAACCGTACACACAAAAATAGCGGTCCCACAACTGTCACGCTACCTGTTTTGCTGACTGGTCACGACACGGGAAAGCGTGAGCCATCCGAGAAAAATGGTCAGTTACAACCAGCACATCCACATTGTGACCCTTTGAACTTTCCGCTGTCCAAAAATCGATGCAAACAAGCTCCATTGGACATGACGTTTTCACACTCTCTAGTGGGGCTCTGCCTTCCGGTTCAGGCATTTTACTGACAACGCAGCGCTTGCAACACTTAACATATTTGCGAACGTCACGCTCCAACCCAACCCAAAAGAACCTTTGTCTGGCCAGGTACATGGTTCTACCTTGGCCCTGGTGCCCTGCTTCGTCGTGAATGCCTGTCATGACCTGCGTAATCAAAGAGGAGGGAACAATATACTGTAACCGTTTCTTTCCTGTCAAATTATCTTTGGTTACACGATACAGCACACCATCGAGTACTTTTAACTTGTCCCATTGCCTCAAGGTTCTGAGCACCTTATACGTCTCACCAGCACGCTCACGACGAGAGGCCCTCTTACCCCTATTTACATAAAACAGGACCCTGGACAGACAAGGATCATTTTGCTGTTTGTCTCGAAGTTCGTCTAACGAGAGGACTGGTAACGGGCACTGCCCAGGAGGCAACAAATGCCGGGAGTCTTGGGCAATCCAAGAGATTGCTCTCGATTCGACACCTGCTTCTCCCAATCACTATGACCCTCTACCGCAGCGGACACCTCGGCACTAGAAAGCGGACAATGGTTTGGCATTACACAAGGAGGGCATTCGACGCTCTGAATACCAGCACTAAGCCTAAATGCATCCTGCACTGTCTCTTTCTCATACTGCTCAGCTTCCTCTAGCAACACACTGTAAGGCTCATTCAACAGTCTGACTGACCCTGTTATGGACGAACGGTTGACGACTTAAAGCATCGGCCACAGTATTCTTACTGCCAGGTATGTACTTGATACTGAAACGATAGGGCGCCAACTTGGAAACCCATCTCTGCTCACACGCGTCAAGTTTATGCTTAGTGAGAATGTAAGTTAGGGGATAGTTGTCCGTCCATACTACAAAATCATGCCCTTTCAGCCAGTGGCTGAACTTGTCGCAGACGGACCACTTCAAAGCCAAAAACTCCAATCGATGAGCCGGATACTTGGCTTGAGCGCGCATTAGGGCTTTGCTAGCAAAAGCAATTGGCTGAGCCCTAGTCTCTCGTTCTGCAACCTGCGACAGCACGGCACCTAACCCATCCATAGATGCGTCAGTGGACAAAGTAAATGGGCGGCTAAAATCAGGATGTGTCAACACCACAGAATTCATCAGGGCAGCTTTTAGCTGCTGGAAAGCCCTACTGTGCTCCTCCTTCCAATCACCAGGACTCAACTTTCTGACTGAAGCACCCTTCTTCGGTGGCTTCTTGCCCCTCGGCGCTGCTGTCAAGGCAAACAGGGGTTTCGCAATGGTAGAACAATTTTGGATGAACCTCTGGTAATACAACGCCATTCCAAGGAACGATTTAATTTTCCCTTGGGCTGGGGTTACCCCATCCTCCATCATCAAATCAGACTCTTTTACTGCTCCTATAGCACTGATTTTGTCCGGGTCAGCCGCTATCCCTGAACTGTCAACTACGTGCCCCAAAAACCACACGCTCTTCCGAAGGAAATGACACTTTTTAGGGGCTAACTTTAACCCATGCTCACGGAGCCTACTGAACACCATCTCAAGTCTCTTTATGGCCTCACCCTCATCTGGTGCATACACAAGTAGGTCATCAAGATAACAGAGTAACGTCAAGAAATTTTGATCACCGAAGATGTTCATCATAAGACGCATAAAGCTAGCGGGGCTATTGCAGAGCCCTTGCAGTAAGCGATTAAACTCAAAAATCCCCATCGGTGTTGTGAAGGCTGTAAGGTTTTTGTCCTCCTCCACCATCGCGATGTTATAAAAGCCGGAAGTAAGATCCATCGCGCTAAAGACCGCATTTCCACCCAAGGCTGCCAAGCAGTCTGCCTGGTGAGGTAAAGGGTGAGCATCCTTGATGGTCCGGGCATTAAGCCAGCGATAATCAACACAAACGCGAAGATCACCGCTCTTCTTCCATACCAGGACCAACGGGGATGCCCGCTCACTGCAAGACTTGCGGATAATCTCTTGCTCTTCCATCTCAGAAAGCACTTTTCTCAGTTTCTGATATTGAGCAGGGGGAACGCGCCGATACGGAAGTCTGAACGGGCGATTATCTGACAGGTGAATCCTATGGACAAACTCTTTGGCTTTACCACAATCTAGCTTGTGTTTAGAAAACACATCTTGATGTCTTCGAATCAACTGCAGAAGCTGGTGTTTCCAGTATGAAGTGACCTGGCACGACCCAATGTCGAGGTCACCCAGACCAAGCTTCTGCAGTGCCTCACAAATGTCAGAGGGAGAACTCACCCCTACATCTGCACTAGAGGAGACAGATTGGCTCTGTACGTTCACAGTGTCCCCATCACCGGATACGGGATGCATGTCAAGGTCCTCCACCGCAACAACAGTAAAAACATCTGCCATTTTGGCGTTACGTCTCAAAGTGACCAGTTTATTGGATGGGTTAATCAACTTAACCGGCACCCATCTGTCACCAGGCAAAGTAGCTATAACACGCCCAGCAAGAACACTCTTCCTATGTGTTTGTGCCCTAGACGGCTCAATCAACATGGTGCTACCCATAGAAACAGTGGAACTGGTCGGGAGTCTACCCCACACTAGATGCTCTTGGAGAGGTAGAAGCTTAGCAGTACCGATAACGGTTGGGATACTACCGCCATCCCATCTATCATGTCCAGACAACATACCCAAAAACCGCTGAATCTCTGGTTCTCCTGTAGAATTTGGCTGGTTCATGACACGCCAGTAGCTTTGCGACTGCTTAAATTGACTCATGACATACTTGATGACGTTAGTACCAACAATCAACTGGTCCTTTTGCCCTGGTACGACCAAGGTAGGCACAATAACTGAAACTCCATATACACACATCTTCAGCTGGTGGATACACTTAGGTTTGACCTGGACACCACCACAACCGACAAGCAAGACATTAACGTGGGGCTGCTCGGTCTCCAGAGTCCCGTATGCATCCTGCAACCTGTGCTCAACGTCCTCATTAATAGTACACGCCATAGAACCAGTGTCTAACAGGCCCCGGCAAGCGACAGCATCATTCACAAGCACATCAGTATAGAACAAGCTGTCAGCTTTTTCCAGCTTCGCAATGTTTTGGAACAAGATAATACTGCCGCTTGACTCAATCTGGCACTGATTGCTATAGATGACCATAGGATCATCCTCAATGGTGAAAGGTCGACTTCCGAAACTCACACTGCCCTCCCTCCAGTGTGAGTTATCTAGTTTCCCTGATCATCGCTGGTCTGGGCCATGCCCCGGGCAACACCCCCGTGACACTGCTTACGTTGGTGCCCCATCGCGAAACAATCAAGGCATCTTTTTTCTTTCATACAGTGCGAGCGAGTCGAATGCGATTGGTCTCCACACACGGAGAAGCTCGATACCACGGTGACGTTCGAGGCTTCGTCTCTGAAACTGGTAAGGTTGTGTGCTCCAACACCCTTTCTAACATTTTCAGCACCCGCTCTAAAGTGCCCGACTCATTGACTTCATTTGGTTTAGTGTGACCACCAGCTATACATACTGGTGAGGTTGCCCCTCCACTTTCGCTCCCTACAGCTACCAGAGTTCCAAATGCTTTCTCTGTAATAACAGCATGATTTACTCCGACCTTAGGCACAGGTGGGGCCGGTTTCCAGGACTTACAGTCCCTCTCATACTCATCAATGGCCTCTTGGACTTCCTCAGCTGACCATTTGCTTATGGGCTTACACCTAAAGACAATGGAAAGGTCAGAGTTAGGGAAATTTCTGATAAACATCATTGTAACCTCTGAGCTCATGTTTTCCATCTTGCCACCGTAACTTTACAGGTAAGTGTCTGCTAGCTAGGCTGCCTCATTCAACCTGACCCAATAATCAACAGGGCGCTCACTTTTCTTCGGCTGCGTCGCATAAAAGTCAGCTAATGGCTGGGACGAGCCAGGGTTCTCACTAAAATAGCGTCGCAGTACCTCATAGACAACTTCGGGACAGAGTACAGCAACCGGGCTACTCTTTAGCTTAACCTTGACAATGCTCTTTGCCCGGCCAGAGAGATGGTTCAATATCTCTTCCACACTGTCAGCTTTGCTGCAACCTTTTTTTAGACAAATACACCCCTATCTGTTCAATCCACTCCAGTATGGAACATTTGTCCCTACCAACTCCCCTGAACATTTGTGGTTCTCTAATGTCAGCTTTGACTATTAGATTTAACTTGGACAAATCGAGGCTTGTAGACAGAGGTGTGGCCCCAGAAGGTTGCTGCTCAAACAATGGAGAAGGATCAGGTAATGCAGAATTCTGATTGGTTAACAACCGTGAAACAATTGTATCACCAATCTGGTTTCCAAGTTCGCCAATTAGGTCACGTAGTTGCTGTGTAACATTGTCACAACTAACATCGGCAGGAGTGGAAGACTTTGGCTCATTCGTCTCGTTACGCGACATGGCCGGAATAGTCACAGAATCATACACCAAAACACGTGGTTTGTCGACTACAGGCTTAGGTACCCCAAGGACCCCACGGCCCCTGCTAATGTGTGGCGTCACAAAGTCTTCATTCCACCCCCTTTCGGCCATATCACTAATCACTACCGGTAGATTATCGTATTATCAAAATTTTTCCTTCACTATTATCGTACAATTCTAAATGCAGAATTAAATAAAACAAAACAAAACAAAGGAAACAGTCCAATATGTACGAAGTGTATAATCCAATGTGTGCGTATTGTAAAGCGAGAGTTCCGTTACTCAGTTCAGTTCCATATCCGGACACTACCACCAAAACATCAACGATGATAGGTCTTTGTCCGACGATTTCAGAAGCGTTGTGATTCAGCGTTGTCAAACTCCAGCGAACGGCTGCAGCAGATCTGATGTATCCGGGTCACGGCACCAATTTTATGTAGCATGTGTGGACTGGTCACACTCACACAAACAGAGACCACACAACCACTTGTTGACGAGATACCGGTGTTACTTTTATTCGATCTGTAACAAGGAGAACAATCAGTAGATCGACAGGCAACAGCTTCTCCCTCTCTGGCACACAGAGTCACTTGCGGGGAGAGCCAAAAGATACGCGTGCTCATCAGCCTCACACACAGACAAACTGAGGCTATCGCAAAAAATAAATTGAAAAAGTATGAAATGTAAATAAATTGTACAAGGAAGGTAAGAGACATTGTAAACAGTATATCACATTAAAATTCCTACTAATGAGTTACAATAACAGTATATAAAACAACACAATGTTACATTAGATATAAAATCTATATAACATTATTAACTCAAGTACTATACAATAAAATAAACTATAATGGAAATAATAAAAATAAACATTTGTGTGAATAAATCCGTATTCCTATACGTTACATACCATAATGAATCATTCAATATATTTAGCACTGTACCATGTGTAGGCCGCACCACGTGCGTGACACTACACGAATCATTAAATCAGATTTTTCTCCTGTAACACTCTACGTACAATACACATTCACAGTCAACCAAATTTCTTTCCCTTTATAACAGAACTAATTAAACAACATACCTGTAACAAGGAGAACAATCAGTAGATCGACAGGCAACAGCTTCTCCCTCTCTGACACACTAAGCATAAGATGCTAATTAGCTAGCGTCACCATGTACATCGTTAAGTCAAATAACGCATCAAAATACACATTTTCATCATAGCTAGCACAATCAAATGCTACTATAAAGTAAACACATTTATCCAGTGATAAACATGAATTTTAGACAAAAAAAACATCGTCATACCAGAGTCACTTGCGGGGAGAGCCAAAAGATACGCGTGCTCATCAGCCTCACACACAGACAAACTGAGGCTATTGCAAAATAGGGAAACCCCGGGTGTGTTCCACTGATATCATTCCCTCCCCAGACAAACTCCCGAAGAAAAGTTCCACAACATTAACGTTATATTATTTTGACTTGCAACCAATAATAGAGGAACAAAATTTCGTGGAGATCACTAACCCATCCTATTATGAAACACATAGAATTTATAACAGTATAAACAGCATACATATAAAAAACAAATATAGAAAACAAATCTAAATAAGTAAATAAATCATTCACACTGGTTACACGTACGTTGTAACTTAATGCCCGTTTAAGTCAAAACTACAGTAGGTTAAGTTGTAACTTACGCACAGCTGGTGCAGCCGGCCCCAGATCAGTCAAATCAGTCTTGTTTAACTGGATTTCATTCATTCATTATATTTTCGCAAAAGTTTAAGTTGGGGTACTGCAATGTTTATTTTCTATTAAAAAAAAATGCAAACTTACTGCAAATGATAGCTAGCAAATTTATTTAAAATAATGTTAGCACATGAAAGCATTGCAAATAAATTGATTACTTTACGTTCTTTGTGTATGTTTTTGACCAGGAAACTATGTGTAATGAAGAATTGGTGTAAATTAGAGTAGAAGTTAAAGAATTTCTGTCCGTAAGGATTTTTTGGTCACCCTAATAAAATCACTGGGTCTTACCTGGCCACCTCTAAAAAAAATGTTCTGGCTACGCCCCTGGATAGGAATACGGCATTTCCTGGTTATATGTGTGGTACTTAATCTATGGAGGATTGGAGTTTCTGTGCGAGAGTGCCCTCTGGCTTTCGGATGCAGCTGCAATAATGAAACAGCATTTCACTGACAAACTGCGCATAAAACATCGCAGCCAACTGCCAAATTCTTTTTGTTTCCAAATTCCTGTTTCTTTTCGATTAGTCCTGCAGCCTACTTGTGACGACGTACTTATACACGACGTTAGAGCCACACGTCAGTTGTGGCGACGTACACTTCCGCTCACGTCAAAGTACACGACTGTCTCCTTCAGTAGGTAATCCGTGGCATTATCCAGCCCGTCATAATCTTCAACTTTGGCGGAAAATGAGATTGACGTGCATTCGCGGCAATGGTGCTGCCCGATTCGCGTCATTCGCACCACCTGCCACGTGTTCGCGTCCTTTGCGTTGGATTTGTATTAATTTGCGTTTGGTGTGAACCCAGTGTAATGTGTTTACACACGTGCAAGTGGCGCGGATAAAGAACGCGTTCATTGCCGCGTTTCACTGGCATAAAGTTGGTTTGACATTAAACGTTCAATATTCGTGAATTTAGAGACCGTCTCTAAAGTTACATACACATGAAAATACATGTTTCCAACTTCAATCGCATTTAAAGGGAATTACTTACAGCCACAAAACTGTACAGTGTCCATGTGTGTGTCAGCTATAATGCACACCTTTTAGATTATTGATACTTATTAAAATAAACCATCACATATTGCTATGCGTTTCACTGCAGTATGGGCTCATACGCAAATATACCATTTTTAACGCTAAAACTACATCAAATGTGTACTTACAATTACAACATTTACTGTGAGTGCGCTAAATGGAGGCCGCGCTACTGAAGTGGCCCACCCAGTGGCTGTTACAAAAAAGCATCAGAGTTTCACCTCCTGGGTTCTATACTCTTTGTCGACGGTCGATTGCTCTTCCTTGCATTCCCGGTTTTTACACTCGGTTATAGCCAAATTAAATAGAATTTGGGGTCCTGAATATTGAGACCTGAATTTTACGACCTGAACGCGTGAACTTGAATAATTAAAACCTGAATTTCACCGGTGAATTCATACAAAATTTTTAAGTAATAAAAATTAAGGACAATAAAATTTGAGGTAGTAAATTCGATAGCTTTTTAAATTAAAGTCCTGGTGATATAAATCTGACGCCATAAACACCTCTGTCCTCCAGCCCGTGACCCCGAAGTTCCACGAGGAGGAGAGGAACAAGGACTAGTGGTGGGAATTTTGATTCACTTAAGTTATTAGTCCCAATTTTATTTACCAAAACGATTCTTTCAGATTCATTCAGTGATTTGTTATACAGTAGGTGCAAGATTCCAAAGTCAGTCCTGGAGGGCCGGTGTCCTGCAAAGTTTAGCTTCAACCCTAATCAAACACACCTGAACAGCTAATCAAGGTCTCACAAAGCAGACAAGAAACTTCCAAACAGGTGTGTTGAGCCAAGTTGGAGCTAAACTCTGCAGGACAGTGGCCCTCCAGGACCGACATTGGACACCCCTGTAGCAATGGAACCCATCTCTTCACGTTCTAGGTTCAAGATTTGGCTAAAAGTTGAAAGGATTTTTTTTATATTTTTTATACTCTTATGTTTTGTGTTTCTTTTGTATTGTTTACTTGGTTAAAAATGCACATGAATAAAAAACATCCACAGTCTGTTTCAGATAAACTAATATATTTATCAACTGTTACTAAAGATTTACAGTGTGAAACATACAGGAGCCATAACGGCTAAAATAATGAAAATAAAAAAATACAAACAACAATCTTCTGTATTGGTCAGCCAGCTCTTTTAACACACGACCCTGTAAATGAAATATAAAGATTCAGTTAATCACAGTGCACATATACGCTTTCCACCATCAGGCTGAACGGTAAAAAACGCTTTGAGCTTTGTGTAGATATGCGGAGTGTTTATACCGGGGCGGTGCTAGGGGTGGGCTAACAGGGCTGAAGCCCCAAATACACTAAGTGAAAATAGCAGCATTTCTTAGCCATATGCTATTTACACTCACCGAAAATAGCTGTATTTTCTTTGGATTAAGTAAAAATAGTAGTTAGATGCTATTTACTTATAAAGAGTGGCAGATAACGTTACTATTTGCACCTCAGTATTGTTGTGCATTAAACATTATTTAATAATAACAGAGTGTAAACTGATGGCAACTTATAGAGATATTAAAACCCTACACCTACCCCTAACCTTACCCTAAACCTAAACGTTATGAATAAAAAGTCTTAAATCAATTTTATTGAAAACAAATCCCTTTATGATCAGTAAGGTGATAGAAAAAGGTTAAAGCGTGTTTTCAGGGAGAGGTGGATTGGAACCCCGATCCCCAATGCCAAAGCTATACACACTTTACACCTTACGCCACTGGAGGCGCTAGGAAATGGCATCGTTCTTACACTTTCTTTATTCCAATGACATATTGGTGGGCGGAGCTAGTGCACATAGTCTCTGCCAACGAGGCGGGCTATTTGTACTCAGTGTAAATATACATGCCGATGTTATATACCATGCCCTGTATGAATCACACATTTTTAGATGCCTGTGTGTATTTTGACACATTAAGCCCCAGATGTCCACTCCCCAAGAACCGCCCCACGTTTATACGACAATCAAGTAAAAATGTTTTTTTGTTATTAGATCACTCTGTTCTGTAGTTTCACATGAAAGGGTATTGCTCTGTTGATCAGTCAAGTTGTAAAGTGTGTGGACTTGCCTCCGTTCTCCTGTTTCTGTTTCTCTTTCTTGGGTAGTTGTGTCCAGGAAAGATTAAAATCAGAGATATTCAATGCCAGAGCAGACTGCAGCTAAAATTCATCAAAGATTTCAATCCACACATGAAACATACTGTCATTTCTCATTCTCTCATCATCACTCATCTCATATATTTACACACATCAAACACTCTCATATGTCACTTCTCTCTGGATTTAAAGACTCGCTCATTTCCTAACCTTGCTGAGGATTCTGTCCCTCATAGCACCTACATCAACACTGGAGGAAAATTTCAGCCTCAGAAAGTTTTTCTTTCTGTGACCTGAAATAGAGAAAATCATCATTTTTATATCAAATTATATCAAATCAAAAACATTGGCAGAAAATATTACCAATGCCCAAAATTAGCCAATCAAAGCACAAAGAAAGTTTAGCTGAACAACACTCCGGAATCCTGAACCAAAATCAAATCTGAAGAAACCTATGATTGAACACTTTTCAACCTAAGTATTGTAAGTATTACAAAGCCCATCGAGAGTGAAATAATCACGTGTAACGGATTGAATCTCATTCGTCCATTCAGTCATGTTTGAGTCGCATGAACTGATATCAACACACATTCGCAATAGGGGTTGCACAAACTAGTCACAGGTCATGTGATTTTGACACTGTACCTTTAAGAAGACGGCTGATTGTTCCAACTAGAGACCTGCGCGCTGGACGGATGTCATAAGCTGCGTCCTCCAGAGGTCTCATTTGAAGCCTGCTACGTCATCGAGGCTGTCTCATTTCATAAAAGCAGGTAGGACACCGAAAGCACCCTTCTAGTGCGACCTACTTTCACGAGAATTCGGAGGACACATGAGGTGTATCCTTCGTTACTAGAGATAACCCACAATTCTTTGCGTCGGCCAACATCTGTTATTTGAATAAACTGCAGCAGCTGCACATTCAATCAAATATGTGGTGTTTAAATGTTAACAGTTTACAATTTGTGTCACGTTTTTTCATCTTAGCAGGCATATATAGTAAATAGGTTTACAAGTGTTTAGTGATTTTAAACGTTTTGAAACAGTAAGGCAAAAAATGCTACATTTGTTTAACTCTCTTGGCATTGTTCAGGGTAGAAAGTAACCAACTTTTTACCTCTTAAAATCATGTAGAAATCATTTTAATTAATTTGACAGGTGTGCAAGTGCAACGTGATACTTCCTGTTTCCTTTTCTGCCAGTATGTCCTATGAAGGACGTCTCGTTTAATTCTAAGTTGAGGTTCCTCCATATACATCCTTTAGAGGATGATTTGATTGTTTGACCCTGAGCTTATCATAATTAAATTGATGGCACTTTTGCATATTTTGTTGCCCCCGTGTTTCATTCTCTGGCCATATCTATCACACACATTAAGTATAGTGTATACAAATAAATAAATATACATAAGCAGTTGCATTTACCTCATGCCAAACGAATGCATTACAAACATAAGTATCTATTGCATAATGCTCGGGTGGCATATCAACATATGAAATACAGAACAATAAAAACCGGCAGCACCTGTCCCAATTCTCCCAAATAACAACAATGGGACAAGTGTGGTCGACTTCATGCGGCGCTGTGCAGACTGATTAGCGAATGACAACAAAGTACCACGAGAGTGATTAGAAAGCACCGCTTGCTCTTTACGGCATGATGACCTCAAGTCTGTCCCAAAATGCACTCCCACATATGCTTGTGGACTCGTGCCTAGTGCCCTATAGATCTGCACTTCCTGACGTCACCAAGTGTGGACTCGGAGGAGGTCCAAAAGACCGGAGTACGCCATTTGGGACAGGGCCAAAGACTGCAATAATATATGTTATCTTGTCCTGCTTCCGCACGCATCATTCACAATGTGTCCTGTTTTCGTCCGCAACATTCACGATTTGTTCTGACACCACAAAAACTCGCAGGTAAAGCCTAGCGTTACGTAGATTTCAGTGCGCTGTGCTTCTACACGCAAATCTTTTAATATTATATTTTTGTACTTCCCCATTTAATAAAACATGAAAGAAACAGAATAAATAAAAATGTTTCTCAAATTGGCTGCTGTGTCACTGAGGTGCTGTGTTTGTAAGTCCGCTATGATAAAGTGTCTGCTGCATTAGGCTAATAAATACTGACTTTGTTCTAAAGTCATAGGCCGTCACAATCAAACTCGACACATTTTCTGTTGTTTTATCCATTAGTGCACATGACACTTTCAGTTGACTTGTTGTTAATGCAAGGGAAGTTATTTGGATACTATATATTTAGAGGCTATTTTGCGGGAGTCCCGCCATTCTCCCGAAGTCCACACACACAAGTGTCTTACTGCCCACACTCATCAACTCTTGTTGCAAAACATTCCCTAGCTCTTATTTTATTTATCAAAGACTTCATCGACACAACCTTTTTCACATATATGTCGACTTCAAAAAATCTATGGTCGTTCAACCCCTAAATCACAACACACTTTGATTTACAAATATACACACTAAAATAAACAACATGAATCAAATAAACACAATATTTATATAATGTAATTTTAAACATCGCTAAAAATGTCACTAAAAGGACAGGGAATGTTTAAGTGATGCTTCTAATCATGCAATCTGTATGATAAACATTTAAATAATAAAAAAAATTCTAAGCTCTACCAACAGTATGAAAGAAGAAATTACGTTTTCCATAGACCTCCACCTCACACAGAACGAGATGAGCTGTATGTCCAGTCATGACCACATTCACATAACGTCCCTCCATCCCATGACATGAGTAACTGTTGCTGTGACCAGCTAGAAGACCAGAAATTACAGCACATCTAGAGAGAGAGAAAAACAATGGGCCTCATTCATGAAACATTTGTAAATACAATGAGGGAAATAATTTTTTGATCCCCTGCTGATTTTGTAAGTTTGCCTGCTTACAAAGAAATTAAGGGTCTATTATTTTTATGGTGGGTTTATTTTAACGGATAGAGACAGAATATTAATAAATCAGGGAAAAATGTTATATAAAGGTTACAGTATAAATTGATTTGCATTTCAGTCAGTGAACTCTTCCCTGACTCACTGGGGGGAAGGCATACTTCCGCTTGTCCCTTGGCCAGCTGTGTGCTAAGGCATCCGTGCCGAGGGGTCCCTCGGTCAGGGAGTACCAAAGCGGGCAATGGGTGGAGTTCGGGGAGGCAAACAGGTCCACCTGCGCCTGGTCGAACCGCTCCCATATGAGCCGGAGTGCGCGAAGATGGAGTCACCATTCTCCGCGGGGCGTCCCCTGATGAGCGCATCGGCTGTCTGGTTCAGGTCACCCGGGATGAAAGTGGTTCACAGGGACTTGATCACCTGCTGACTCCAGAGGAGGAGGCGTAGGGCGAGTCGCAACATCTGCTGTGAGCGTATGCCGCCTTGGTGATTGATGTATGCCACGGCAGCCATGCTGTCCGACCGGACCAGCACGTGTTTTTCCTGCACGAGGGGCCAGAGCCTCATCAGTGCCAAAAGGACAGCCAGCAACTGGCAGGTGATGTGCCACCACAGCCAGGGACCCGTACACTGCCCCGATACTGCGTGCCCGTTGCACACGGCACGGCACCCCACCCCTGCAGGGAGGCGTCTGTCGTGACCACGACGCACCTCGAAACCTGCCCGAGCGGAACCCCCACTCGAAGAAAGGTCAGGTCTGACCAGGGGCTGAGGGTGCGAAGGCACCGAGGTGTTACCGTAATGCGCCTGGTGCTGGTTTGACACGCCATCCAGGGAAAACGACTCTGAAGCCAGTGCTGAAGCGGCCGCATGTGCATCAACCTGAGAGGGATTACCCCTGTTCAGGACGCCATGTGCCCCAGGAGCCTCTGAAAATGTTTCATCAGGGCCGCTGGAGTCCGCCTGACAAGATTCAGAAAGTTCAGCACCGACTGCGCATGCTCGTTGGTGCGACGCGCTGACATACGGACAGAGTCTAGTTCCATACAGAGATAAGAGGAGCTCTGCGCTGGGGAGAGCTTGCTCTTTTCTTGGTTGACCCGTAGGCCCAGATGATCTAGGTGCCGCAGCACGAGGTCCCTGTGCATACACAACACATCTCGCGGGTGTGCCAAGATAAGCCAGTCGTTGAGATAGTTGAGTATCCGCATGCCTTGCTCCTTGAGGGGCGCTAAGCCAGCCTCTATGAGTTTGGTAAAAACCTGAAGAGACAGGGCCAGACCGAAGGGCAGGACCTTGTACTGATACGCTCTTCCCTCGAATGCGAACCGCAAGAACGGTCAGTGCCGAGGGAGGATGGAGACATGAAAGTACGCGTCCTTCAGGTCGATTGCCACGAACCAATCTTGGTGATGAACTGAGCCCAAGATGCGCTTCTGCGTCAGCATCCTGAACGGCAGCTTGTGTAGGTGCTTGTTCAGGAGGCGCAGATCCCCACCTTTTTTGGGCACTATGAAGTACGGGCTGTAAAACCCAGAAGACATCTCGGTTAGAAGGACGGGTTCAATCGCACATTTCGCCAGAAGGGCGGCAACCTCGGCAAGCGTTCTCCCCTCGAACCGAGGTGTGGAGAATGCCTCGAAACTTGGGCGGGCGCCTGGCGAACTGGATCGCATAACCGAGACGGATCGTCCTCTCTAGCCAGCGTAACGGGCTGGTGCACTCTTGCCAAGCGCCCAAGATCCGTGACAGCGGAACCAGAGGGAAGATCTGCTTTACCGGAACCCTGGGGAGGTCGACGGCTCTGTTGATTAATTGCTTGTTGTCGCTGACCGACGCGACGTCCCGTGGAGGTTGCGGCCGGCAGTTTGGTCCGTCCAAGACACCGTCGAGTCGAGGGTGCTGTGGATAAAGAAAACCCAGGGAGAAACACTCTTTCTGTGAGAATGTGGGCGCAGGGCCCGAGCTTGATGGGGACGCAGCAGGCAGCGTCCCTCTCCGACCCCTTCGTACTCATCCCTCTGTGGAGTCTGCCTGCTATGGGACAGTCTACCGCCGCCCATCGGGGACGAGCCAGGTGGGGTATGGGTGGTCCGCGAAGCCGAAGCTGATGGAGCGACATACATAAGAACCCCCAAATCACCCCCGCTGCTTGTCAAAGTGGTCGACCTAGCCTATCAAACTCACCTGGGAAGGAGACGGGGTGGCGGCAGCGCTCACAAAGAACGTAGCCAGCCATCACCGTAACACCTTGATTGCCATGTTCTCACACAAAGAACATGCCGGATAGACAAATCCTGCCTCAGCATGCTTGAGCCCCAAGCATGTGACGCAGGTGTCATGCCCATCTGACTCAGGGATGAGTCTGTCACACCCAAGGACACAGCTGCGAGACATGCTCACAACTATGAGAAATTTGCTCTTTTAGGTCTGTAGCTCGCTGCCGAGACGCCCAGGGGAAGTCCGCTATCAGGAGGGAGAAGTCCGCTGCTCTGCGTCGTAAATCCAGCAGTGAAGAGTCTCGAAGAGATAATCGCTTGACAATCATATGCCACGCAGGTTCCGAAGAACAAATGAGTGAATGGCCGCCGTCATCTCCCTTTTATACTCGTATGCACGGGGCGGGGACTGGCATGCGTGTGCCATTCATCAAGCCCATTGGCATTTTAAAATTCCTCTCGGAGATGATAGGTTCTCAAGATCGAACCCCAGTCTGTCTCTCAACACAACGTCGAGAGACCAACTGAAGGGGAACTCACCTTTCCCCAGCCGTGCTTACGAACTTCAGGAAAGCAACCGGAAGTTAACTCTTAAAGGGGACACGTACCATATTTAACAATTACAACAAACACTGAAGAAATGAACATATAAGCATAGAAAACAGCTCAAATAACAGAAATCAATATTAAAAGAATGGTCAGAATACAAACGAATTATGTAAATATAAAATAATTGATTAAGGGAGAAATTTTGTGTGAAATTAATAAATTGATATAACATCTGTTACATACGCAAATTACATATTTAGGAATGCTGGAATCCTCTGGACTTCATTCTGTGGTTTGGCTACATTATATTGCATAAATGCATAAGATACTAATAGGCTAAATGCTTACCAATAAATTATTCAATTAAACTGTGTCCACCAAAGCGTTTTTAGCCAGCTAAAATAACAAAACCTGGTGCTCTTCTGAAAACGACCAGCTGGTGGCGCCTGAGAACGCTTTGGAGGGACTGCGCGTTATTCTGGAGATGCGTTGGTTGCTGTGATTTAAAATGCAGTGACCATTAGTATCAACTTCTCCCTTTACTTGTTTATTGGTCAATGTAGTGTTTGTCCCGCCTCTTCTCCACTGTGATTGCATGGCTGTGTAAAAAAGGACAATGACGAGCTCTGCATTTTATCCAAAGTTAAAAAGTAAAAAATGATAAAAGACAGGGCAAAAGAATTTGTGAAATACAGTATCATTATGATACGTAGTGCATCAAAATGCAGTGTCATCAGTTTGTCTAAAAGAATACAGAATGTTACGTGTGGTTTTATGCACTATGTACACATGGTATGAAGCAGGTGTACATTTCTTTTGTACCAACTAACATTTTGAAAATACTAACATTTTCATGAATCCTAAAATTCATGTTAGAATGACTTTACGAAGGATTTACACAAAAATGTGTTCTGCTCATGTTTCTTGACTATTATTTAGGCAAACAGGCTTCAATGAGATATCAAGAGAAGGGAAAAACAAGGGGAAGAGTTGGTCAAACGGAATAAAAAATAATGGGGTCATCTTTGTTGGTATAAACCCACAACATCTCCAGAGGGCTCAACTATGAACCTTACGGTCACAGTTCACTCCCCCCTTCTTATTTTGTGGCCCATGTATAATCCTTTCTTTTTACAGGATTCCATAGGCTGCATCCTTATACTTCCATCTGTTTCAGAAGCCTAGGTGGACTTGACCACAAACCATCTTCAAACCCAGTTTGACTGGGAACACTTGTGTTTTCCCACATTTTTTCTTGCAACCTCAGTATCCTTAAACATCTTCGCCCATTCGCCTCTATACATCATGGCCTTCTAATCATCCCCATATGTACCAACTGGCTTCGTAACTGTCTCTTCTCCATGTAAAGCGCTTTGAGTGTCCAGAAAAGCGCCATATAAATGTAACAAATTATAATCTTTCGCTCTCGTGCTTCCTCAACTGCGAGCTCCCGTGCGGAGCAGTTAGCTCGATATTACATAAAACTAAACATTCATTATCGAGGGGAGAATGTAACAAACTTGTTTCTCTTTCTAAAAGTGTTGAATTCATTCAATCTCTATGGAGACATTTAACAGATCAAATGTAAAACTTCACCTCGAATTGTTGTTTCCATTGTTTTCCAGTGAGTTTCCAACAAGAATCTCTGCTCCGTTGGTTTGATCAGGACAGCAGTCTGGTCTAACAGTGATGATCACTGTAGTAATATAATAAACATCCTGGAGATCCAACCTCCACCATGGATTACTTTTATAGTCTGTGGCAGAGCAGACTGAGGATAGAGGAGAGCCATATCTTTTACCATCGATGGCATTTGCAGCTAGCCAGATGTTAAATGGGGATGATTTTGTAGCATTTCCTTTAAAGGCCAAATTCTCTAAAAAGAAATTTTATTACAAATTACAATCCAAACAAATCAGTACAATTTGATTTTTTCAGTACTGTACAGAATTCTAATGAAGTAGGGCTGCACGATTAATCGTTTTAAATCTAATTATCCATTTGAAATGCAGTGATTTTCAAATGGCAAAAGCTGCCATTATTATGCAATTATATACTGTTTACATCAAAAGAAATAGATTCAGATGCTGCCATGAACCAATAAGATCAGTTAGCGTGAATGAATATCTTAGCACAGGTGCATCTGTAAGATGTCTGCTAAAGATCTGGAAAACATATGTTGGTTAAAAACATCTGATAACCCTTTTAGAAAGGGCAGTTTTACAGCCATTCGAAATCAAAATCATCTTACAGACATCCTCTGACAGCAGACATCTCAGAGACATACAGTATTGCAGATGACCAAACATTCAAAAGAATACGTCCTACATCTAATAGACGTCTCCCAGATGCATGTGTGCTATCAGGAATGTTAATGGTGTAAAGTGGTTTTAAATAACGTCCAAAACTTGGTTGTCCAAGTTCGCTGTTTTTAGGAAAAGAAAAAACGACTAAAAACTAAAAATACTTTTTAAATGATTGAATACTGTGTTGTTAAAGTTGACAAGCGCTTTTTAATACTTTTTTTATTGGTGAGACATTTTGTCGCGTTGGAATGATAATGTTCTATCTGCATTCTGTGCAGTTTTGAGATAACAAGCTTCAAAGTTTTTGCATTGCATTTGACTTTGTAGTTACAAGTCCCACAATCTACACAACGTAAAAAACATCATATAATGTAAATCAGTTGTCACAAAATAAGTGTGAAATGTGAAAAGTTACATTTTGACAAAAATATCAGATAGAACCTTCCAAATTCCAAAGCAACAAGGGTGACTATGAAGGGTGACTAGTAAACATGAAGGGTGACTAGTAATAATGATTTACGGCAGAACAATAAAATTAAAACCACCAAATCGCGCAGTCTCTTGTTACCTGATTCATAGACCTCCACTTCACATAGAGCGAGAACAGATGTACGTCCAGTCATGACCACATTCACATAACGTCCCACCATTACACCACATGAGTAGCTCACAGTATTACCAGCTAGAAAACCAGAAGTTACAGCACATCTAGAGAGAGAGAAAATCAATTTCTAGAAGTGTTTCAATGTGTAAATCTCTATGGAAGTGATTTCATGAATAACTTTACATGGGATTGTTGTTTCCATTGTTCTCCAGTGAGTTTCCAATACGAATCTCTGCTCCGTTCGTTTGACTCAAAGCTCCGTCTGATCTAGCAGTGATGATCACTGTTTTAATGCCATAAACATCCAGAAGATCCAACCTCCACCATGGGTTACTCTGAGATGCTGTAGCAGAGCAGTATATAACATCATCTGGGTCTGGTCCATGTCTGACACCATCTATGGCATGTGGAGCTGCCCAGGTACTATATGTGGATGACTGTGTCGCTGTTCCTTTCCGTGCTATATTCTCTAAAAAACAAAAAGTTCATTAGAATCAATAGTTTCATTAAATCTACACTGTAAAGGAAATGAATTGTATCCAGAAAAAAGATGAACACGTTTAATCACTGTCAGTAGAAGTAATGGGTGATTACACAAACATGCAAAAACGATCGTTTAGATCCTTATCAGAAACTCATGAACATATCTACGCTGAAATCTAAGCAGAAAACCACTCAAAAAATTCATTTCAAAATCAACATTCACAACTTTACATAGTTCTACGATTGTGTGTGAAGACTCAAAATGTTTTACCTTCTAAACTACCCGGAATGGAAACAAGAACTGTTGAGAAAGAAATCAGGGTTTTTACAAAGCTGTTTAAATACTTTACTTCACTTAAAAGATAAAGCTTTATGTCAAAGCTTCATATTATACAGCATGTATAATGTTGAGATGTTTGTGTGTTCTATGAGATGATGATGTGAGGTGTACTCACCAGAGAGTAAGATCAGATGAATGAGTTTGTCCATGTCTCTGCTGAACAAGAGGAATATAAGAAAGGAGAAGAGATAATCCGCATGTACTGCCAGAGAATCGAGTTTCTGCTACACTATGAGTTTCTTACATCAATACATCGCTTTTCCTCGTCGTTCTTCTCGAACCAGCTCCAATCTCCACCCTGCACCGAAAGTTGAATTCATTTACATGACTTTGGATTTTCTCAGAACACCTCAAGTCTAATTTACAAATCAAATTAGGTCCAAAAGCAAAAATTGCAGAGCATAAGAATCTTACCATGTGTTAGTACCGGAAAAAAGATATCTATATGGTTGTGTTTGTTGATTTCTAGTTTCATGCTTTACATGGGTTTCATGCCATGCGTTTGATCCCCAGGGAATACAAATGCTGATTGAACAACATTCCGTGGTAATTTAGTGGTTTGTGAAAAATAGTTGTGTATCATTTGTTTAGATGCTATCATTTGCTCTACAATACGACATTAACGCCAGAAAAGAATGTCCAGAAAAGTCTGGTTCCTCTCAAAGCCTTTGTTTCCTTCCAACAGAGATTCCCTTGATAGAAATAACACCATTAAACAGCTCAACAATCCTTGACTTAACCAAAATCAACTTTCACTCTTTTACAGATCTCAGATCGGTCATAAGGCACAACAACAACAATCAACGCAAACGAAGAGGTGTAAAAAATATTATAAGTTGACACTGGCAGGTAACTTTAACCGCAACGTAATACAAGGCTTTGTCAAACTGACTGTTTGGTCTCACTGTTGTCAGTGGCTTGTGTGATTCAAATCTAAAACATGCAAACCACGTGGAAAAGACTCTTTTACCTAAATGGAAATTTCTCTAGAAATGTGTCCAATCGACCGAAGTGGAGTCCACCGGCTTCTCCAGCACTTTAAGTGAAACCAAGACAGCATTGCAGACGTAACATTGATTCTATACAGTCAGATGAGAGGCCACTTTACCCATCAGTCTTTGCCCGCACAACTTCAGTCCTAAGGCAGCATTTATATTATAGCTCGTTTTCCTTTAAAAAATAACGTTTGCTACGGTAACGGTCACGTTTACACTACTGCAGAGTTTTATAGCCCCAAAGACTTTTGGAAACGACATAGACCCCGTTTCTGTGTAAACGGATGAAAACTGAGACTTTAGAAAACGAAGGCATGGGCTTTGTCCAAATACCCTCACTTGCAGTCTCTACACTTGACCACTTGTTTACTTACATGGAGTATTTCCTGTATTTGGCCCAAGTGTTCTAGGGGGCGTGAAGATCCTAAGTGAGCATGTAGTATTTCTAGCCCGATGAAGAATTTTTGTAACCAAACAGTTCTTGGCCACCATTGACTGCAATAGTAGGAAAACATGCTTTGCACATTTCTTTGTTCTGTTGAACACAAAAGAAGATCTTTTGAAAAATGTAGGACAGCAAACAGTTCTGCGCACTTTTGACTACTATTGTCATTTTTCCTACTAGTCAATGGGGTCCAAGAAATGTTTGGTTATAAGCATTCTTTCAAATATCTCTCTTTTATGGAGTCAAAGTAGGGTGACATATATTTGCAACAAAAAAAGGTTTGCAAACAAAAAATAAGTTTTGCAAAATAAAAATAAAAATTGAGCAAAAAAATACAACTGCAAACCAAAATAATGAATCGCAAAATAAATCTTAAGGTATTGAAAGGAAAAAAAATATGTTTTGCAAACAAACAGAAAGTTTTGCAAAAACAATAAGTACTGAGAGGTAAACTATTTTATTTCCAAAGAAAACCTTTAGCAGCAATGATTTTGCAACACATCTTTTCCTTTGCAGTACCTACTAATTCATTTGCACCGCACCTTTAATTCTGCGTTTCAGCCACCAGTGCTTTTGCGACTTGGTTTTTCCTTTGCGCCTGTGGCCCACATGCTACACCCATTCAGGGACAACAGTACGTACCCATTTAGCCCCGTTGAGTACGTACCTACTGAAATTGAGTACCCATTGAGTATGCAATTTCGGACTCAGCCACTGTTTACCTCTACTCAGCACTAGAGATGACGCAACCCACGAAGGGCGGAGCTATTCCTAAGCGTTACTGCTAACTCTAGTAGAGTACAGTATTTGGCAAATGAGTTCTGGACTCGATGGAAAAAAGAATATATTTTAAACGTACAGCCAAGACAGAAGTGGTACAAAAACAGAAGGAACTTGAAAGTCAATGATATTGTCCTTCTACAAAACGATCTGGCACCACCTAATGAATGGAAGTTGGCAAGAATCATAGAAGTCTAGCCAGGGTCAGATGGTAGGGTGAGAAAACTGAAATTGATGGTTAGTGATACCGCGTTTGACAAAAGTGAAACCCATAACTAAAACTGTGTTTCTTGAAAGACCTATACACAAGGTTGCTGTTCTGCTTGAAGCAGGTTAAGAGGTATGGAGTTTGAGTGGTCATTGAAAGGTTGAAGTGAAAAAAGTTAATTAGTAACTATATTGCAATTTGACAAATCTCACATTTAAGTTGTGTGATTTGGTGGGAGTGTAACTGTTTGTCATTATGTTTTATATATCATGTATACAAGTTGGTTACTTTTTCTATTATTTTTGTTATGAAGAAAATAAGTTACATTTATATTTTGTGAATTTGTTTTATTTGGTTTGGGACTTTTATTTTGAAATATCGACGGTTGTGTTTAATTGCTGATTGTCAGCAAGGTTCAAATGTCACGTTAAGCGTGTATGCTTCGATAGATGTCTCTTTGTGCAAGGGATTTGAACGTGACATTAAGGAGTATTCAAGACCATTTCTTTCATATAGCGTGCAGCCAACAAGGTATTTTCGCTTTGCTTGTATTTTGTGTTTGAAGTTCTTAAAAGTATGTCTGTTTGCTAATGTATGTTTGGGTTTATATTGAGTTAATGTGGTTTTGTATTCATTGTTTAGTTTTCACGGTGATTTGTGGGAAAAACCATCAAATAAACCAGTAGTACGGAAACCACTTGTGCCAGTCTATGCTTGAAGGGAGTGCCACCGTTTGCCAACAGGGAATACCAAATACAGAGAACTACCAACACATGTTCACAACTTATACTCTGTTTATGCAGGTATGTTGTTATTTCATGTACTGTACAGTCATTATGTGATACATATTATGTTGTTCCGGTTAACTTGTTAGCCGTTAAGAAACGATGTATAAATGTGTTTAGCTCGCTCAGATCACTTCCTGCTGAACCGATAGGAGGTTATGCGCGTGTCTGAACGAGCCATGTAATGGGTAATACCAAGTACAGAGAACTACCAACACATGTTCAACGCTTATACTCTGTTTATGCAGAAAATAAACGAAGCTGAACAGACAGAGACATGAAGTGTCTTTATTGAAGACTGTTGTTACGAACCTTGTAAATAAAAGGCCGCACAAGAAAAGTGCACGGGTGTAAAGCCTAGAGCACCTCCCTCCCGTAAACTTAACGGAGGTGCCCGGAGCCTCTCCCACCTCTGTTTTGCCCGCAACCGCAGGGACAAACAAAGAAAAATAGGCCAACACCAGAGATTCAGATTAGAGGAACGTATCTTTATTTAGGCACACTTTAGACCATACCTTAAAAGCATACCTCGGGAGAAGAGAGAAACCGAACATAATAAACAAAACGGGTCATCTACCTGGGGTTTAACGTCTTCCGTAAAAAGAAATAAACGTAATAAAAGACACATTCGCTTACCTCCCTGACTGACCACCAAACAGGAGAAAACAAGTCAAGTATACAAAACCGGCTCCTACGACAGGTCAGCGCCGATTATGAATGATCCAAACATTCGCTAGGTAGCTAAGTTTACATTTAGGAGGAACAATAACAGAAGCGGTTTTCTAATAAGCAAACAGGCTGGCGTGCGAACACGAGGAAACGGGAGTGGTGAGGCTCCCTCAGTCGCCAACGGCAGCAGATTAAATCCATTTGCTGGACTCCGCCGAGCTAATAACGGACACCTGGGCAACTTCAGTTAGGTTGCGTCTCCTAGGAAAAAGAGAAACAGAAAAGCAAACACAAAGAAAAGACCACTGCCAACGGGCACAAAAACATGCAAACATACACATAAGAGGTCCTACGGGCTACATAACAATTATCAACACAATGCAGAGGTGATGCAAAGGGAGAAATCCCCCATTACATAAACAACAAATGCGAAGCTCTTAAAAGTATTTAAACATGGCAACACGCGAGAGCATGCTGTGAAGCTCTGGACTTAAACAAAACACAGCGTCTCTGTCTGTGTTTTAGTTAAAATTGCCTCAATTAACCAGTCTTTGGCTGAAAACAGCAGATACATATCAAACAGATCAAACTCTTGGGATTCATGTTTCTTGTTCACTGCGATCAATGGCAGAAATGTTGCCATGATAACGACCGGATTACAACTGTCAAACATCACATTTACTCTCATTCCACACAAACGTGGAACCCATTTATACGTGGTTTCACTATTGAAACTTAGCAGTGTGTACCATCGATAATGTATTAAGAAAACAAGGCTTAACATCTTTTTTAAGGCTTAATTTGACTTCTGAAGAAAATGTTGATTAAATAATTGTTTAGTTAATATTTCTGCTATATGATTCTGTGATATTTCTGCAAAACAAGACAAACAATGCTTTATTGGTTGCAGTGCACTTGTAACCCATTTTAATATGTAAAATTAGGCACTATGATGACTATTGTTGGTGTTGCACAAAACAGGAGAGGTCCCCCCTACTGTTAAAAAGAAGTAACTTTTACTTTGAGTAAATTTTAAACAAGCTACTTTTTACTGGAGTGGATTTTTTGACTGGTAATTTTACTTGTACTTGGGTACAATTTCATCAAAGTAGTAGTACTTGTATTAGAGTATAATATTTTTGTACTTTTTCCACCTCTGCAAGCGTTGTGCTACAGCTGACCCTGATCTAAACCAGGTTGCGTTTGTCTGGTTTTGTCAACTCTAAACTTACACTGCAGTTCAGTGTTTGTTCACTTCGCTTCGTGATGCAGGCCAGAGACCTGACCGTTGTGTAAACAGAAAAAAAGGTTTTGTTATGTTGAGATCACTAGAAAATGTAGTCTTGATAATGAGTAAAAAGGTATTTGTGTATTGTTTATTAAGATAATACTGGTTTCTCGCAAGTTTTTTTTCTTCCTCCACTCACTAAACATCTTACAGTGATTTCTATGCCTCCAAACTAAACAGTGGAGACTAGAAGCTCTGTAACGGAGTAGAAACCAGGCAGAGAGAGGATCCAAGTGCAGTTGAAGATTTAATTAACATTAAACAGTACAACCAAATGAATGAACAAGAAACAAGGGGCAAAAGTAATCCGAAACATAAATGAACCAAAGCACAGAAACCATGACTGACAAATGACAAGTGAAACACAAGGGGCCCGTTTCAATAAGGAGGTTCAACCAACACCAAGTTAAAATATGAACTCTGAGTTAATTCACACCAAGATGCGAAACTTGTGAGTTTGTGGTTTCAGAACAGCTGATTTGAGTTAATTCTATCAACTCTGGGTAGACTTACCTTGAGTTAAGCGCTTGCACCACAACTAGGACAAGACATGATCAATAGAGCTCCTATATTATGATATAATATAAAACTCTAGGAGGAGTTCGTTAAAGTACGACGACTGGAAATTGAAACAAATTACAAAATTGCACAGGAAATCAAAAACAACGGACTTCCTGTTGGGTTTAGAGATATGCTCCAAGAGGCTTTTCTTAATGATTCGGGGTGTTCTATGAGCCCACCAAATTTGGTGCATGTACGTCTTGCGTAGCGGTCTGGGCAGTTCTAGGTGGCGCTAGCGAGCCATTTTGCCACGCCTAATTTTGAAACCCCTATCAGACGTAAATTTTCGCCACGTCTGATGCGTGTGCAAGTTATTGCGTTACTCCCCCCTCTCACCATCATGAACAGCACTGTGGCAGCAGTGGAGTCATTCAGGTTCCTGGGCACCACCATCTCTCAGAACCTGAAGTGGGACAATCACATTGGCTCCATTGCTAAAAAAGCCCAGCAAAGGTTGTACTTCTTACATCAGCTGAAGAAGTTCAACCTACCACAAACTCTATTAAAACAGTTTTACTCAGCTGTCATAGAGTCTGTCCTCTGCACATCCATCACTGTCTGGTTTGGCTCAGCCACAAAATCAGACATCAGAAGACTACAGAGGAAGGTTAGGACTGCTGAGAAGATCATTGGTGCTCCCCTGCCCACCCTCCAAGAACTGTATACATCCAGAGTGAGGAAAAGGGCTCAGAAAATCACCCTGGACCTCTCACATCCAAGCCATCATCTCTTCACAATGCTGCAGAGCACTGAGCACCAAAACAACCAGACACAAAAACAGCTTCGTCCCTCAGGCCATCTACCTCTTCAACAGTTACATGTCTTTACACACCGTGCAATTAATACTCTGTGCAATAATAATTAAGTGCTATATTAATTATATCCTCCAGATAATACACTATCTATTTTTATACAACTTTTTCTGTAAATTATATTTCATTCATTCTGCTGTATATAGCACATACCTTGTACTACAATAGTCTTATTTTTACTTGTACATATTTACATACACACATAGCTTTACTCTCTATATCTTTATCTTATGTTTATTGTATTGTATTTCTTATTTTTTATACCCATAGGCCCTTATTTAAATCATTGTGTACTGTATTCTATTGTGTTATGGTCTCTGTGTACTGTTGTTGCTGTTTCTGTGTTCTGGATGCTCCTGTCACCAAAACAAATCCCTTGTATGTGCAAACACACTTGACAATAAAGCTTCTTTCTTTCTTTCTTTCTTTCTTTCTTTCTTTCTTTCTTTCTTTCTTTCTTTCTTTCTTTCTTTCTTTCTTTCTTTCTTATTCACCATGGCAACGGCAGATTTTTGGTTAGAAGGGTCAGTATCGGTCGTAGTTGTTTAAAACGGCCACATGCTGCATCGACCAAGTGTTAAACATGATAATTGTCGAAATTTTAAGAAAGAGTTTGTTTATTTCGATTAGAAATAAAATCTCAAAACGGTTTGTTCGAGCGAGGATGCGATGGTGTTTTACAGCAAATAGCAAACAACTACTTAATGGTATCTTGCATTTTTTTAACAAAGCCTGTACGCCAATCATTGTTAGTTTTCTATATATAACGTTGTAACACGCTCGGCACACACACAGGAAGGAAGAGGCTGGAATCAGGGATGACTACCACTGGTAGATTACATTTTATTAACACACAGAATATACTCTCGCGCTGCTCTGAATACTGTTCACACAGTCTTTTACGAATCCGTCCTTTTCTCTCTTCGGATGCTTGTAGCTCACTCTCTCGCTCTCGGCATCTACCAGCAGTAGTCCAGGTCTCGCTCCCCGACCGGCTCTGTCTCGCTGGTCTTTATGCCTCCCCACGCCACTTGCTGGAATGAGATACAGGTGTTCGTGATTTTCTTCTGCCACACTCAATCATCACTCGTCTCCTCACTCTCTCTCCCGCTGCAGACTGCACTAAACCACGCCCCTTCTGCCACAAACGTTAGATGGGTATTTCGGTCAGCATCAGTGTGTGGCAAGTACGCAAACGCTCATTGCTACGCAAAATGTGAACGTTGCTGAGTTATAAAATGACATTGTTGTTTATACGTTAACCAAAAGCAAGTGCACTGTATTCTGGCCAAGCACTTGCATACTTACACATTCGGCAAAACACGTTCAACCATTAACGTTAACTTCCTGCTTAAGTAAGCGAGATTGTCTCTATGAAAAATAAAAAGTTATCAAAGAAGTTTAATTGTATATTTACTGTAATTAAATGTACATGCTGGTATAAACACAGACGGTCACTGTTGTGCTTAATACATTGGCCTCTCGCAGAATGTTGTTCAACTCTTATGATTTCTGACTGTGATTAAACATAAAAAACAGTCATTTTTCTAATTGTCTCAGGTTTTGTTCGTGGGAGAACTGGAGGCAGTGTTTTTCCAGTACACAGACAATGATGAGAAATGGAAGACCATCTCCAGTACTGAAGTCATTCTGAACAACCGCTTCATCGGAGTGTTCTGGCACAGAGAGCACTTTTCCACCATCGTGCCGAATCGTTCTCCTTGCTTAATCGTTCCACTCCGTGCCGATCCATGCCAGCCGGTACGTAAATTGTCATGATTCTGTGCCATCATGTCATGTCTTTCTTGGTCTTGTGGCAGAATCATTGCAAAGCCTTTGGTTTTATGTGGAGAGAGGCATTTTGGCCCTGTAGGCCTTCCATATACTCTCTCTCTGATCTTGTCTCTGTTCCCGCCCTCTCGTTCCTCGTTTAGCTCTTCATTAGTGTTTCATCCCCTACACCTGTTCCCTTGTTAATTATCCTCTGTCTGTCCCCCTATATAATATCCTCGCGTCTATTGTCCTGTGCCCGTTGGTTGTGTGCTGTGTTTCATGTCCTGAGGATGTTGTGTCTTACCTAGGATATTTCCCAAAGTCAAGTAAGTCTAGTTTAGTGTTAGTTTGTAGCTGTAGTCATGTCATGTGTTGTATTTAGTCTTTGTTAGTTTAGTGTAGTCAGTTTTTGTTCCTGTTTGCATGTTATATTATTTTCCTTGTTATCGTGTCTTGTTTTCCCCATCGTGGGTTTTTGTTTTGTTAGTATTTTATTATTAAAGACTTTCTTGTCAACCCCTTCATGCTTCCTGCATTTGGGTTCTTCTACCCCCGATCGTGACAGTAAATGGTTTCATTTTCCACCGCAGGGCTGATAACGGAAATTTTTAGAATGTAAACACAAACGCGTCACGCGCTGCCTCGGTAACACAAGAGACTGAGCTATAAGGGCTCTGCGCGCATTCATTAGCACGATTTCTCTGAAAATTCCGAGCCGAGAACAGTTTGTAATCGTGTCGTGTCGAACCAGGCTCACGTGGAAACATAACTGTAACCGTTTCAGACTGTGCTTGGAACGATTCGGCGCGATGGTGGAAAAGCGCTCCTAGAAAGAGCACCAACCACAAGAACTTCCAGACACAGAAGCAGCTTCTTCCCCCAGGCAATCTCCCTCCTAAACAAATAACTGCTCCTTAAGAGCAATATTCCACTTCCACTACTCCTATAGTGTGCACCAGGCCCGGATTAAGAACAAGTGTCTTATGGACCCCCCCATACACACACATGCGCACAATAAAGTTTTAAATTAGCTTAGGGTACTATGTGTATGAATCTATCCTATACAGGATTACATTGAAAAGTTACAAACTATGATCACAACCTGAAGGACAATATCAACACCTGTACACATCCTCCATCATTTACACCACATGATTGCAACAAGGCCGTCCTGGACCAGCAACAACAATATTAAGACCTTTCCCTGCATACTGTAACTCACTGGCATATTCAAGCACACACTACCACACCTCAACCTTTTAATTCAGTTCTATCAGATTCTTCCATAATTCAACACAAACACGCCGGATTCACAAAACTGTTCTTAAGAGAAAATATAAGAACATTCTTCAGATAAACTACAGAGAGTACTTAAGAATATTCTTAAATGCAATTGTAAAATATTTCCATCTTCATTTTTTCAAAGAATAAATGGGCAGTCTTTGTCAATGATTATACTACAAGAGTAATTTGTCCATTTGTTAAACTTTATTTCCAAATTTACCATGGTTTTACTACAGTTAAAATTGAAAAACCATGGTTTTACTAAAGTTAAAACCAAAAAAACATGGTTACTGTAGTAAAACCATGGTTTTGCCCTTAGTAATCAATGCACCAAAAAGCCATGGTTACTACACTTGTACCACCAAAAAACATGGTTACTACACCTGTACCACCAAAAAAACATGGTTACTACACTTGTACCACCAAAAAAACATGGTTACTACACTTGTACCACCAAAAAAAAACATGGTTACTACACTTGTACCACCAAAAAAACATGGTTACTACACTTGTACCACCAAAAAACCATGGCTAATTTTCGTAAGGGTTGTGTAACAAGCACCTCGGGACACACGTTATTATGTAAGCCTGTAATGTGTTACAGTAAACGACATTAACGAGTATTATAAGTATACTTCTTTTATACTGTATATTATGACATCATCATATTTGTGTGCATGTAAACATTTTGCAATGTATGTAAAAGCACTGTGGATGATCTAATAATGATGGATAAATATTGGTAAAGTAAGGCAGTTACTGATCAACATTATATCAATATAAAATAATTCACAATTGGCAAGGAAACACCACCAAATAAATGTAAAAAAAACTCTAACCTTTTAAGATTTAAGACAGCCGCGAGGGTATATCAACTCATTATATTTACAACAATAAAACCGTTCTCATTGACATATTTTCTGTTGTCAGTTCATGACGCGACATCATCTAACAACTCATAATAAAAAGCGGTGATTTCGACTATATGTTCTTTCACACAGCCTCATGGTAAGCATGTGCATATTGACCGACGAACTTTGTTCATATTTATATATCCAAACAGTCGATAACAGTGACAGGTTGTTGGAAACGCTGTTTTTTATTCACCAGTTACCTGTCGTACGGTGCTGCTTCTTCTGCCGGGAAAGAGAGACCTCGCGCTCGCGGGACAGCACTGGCGACATCTTCCCACTGAATGAAAGCTAAGGTTTATCCAAGAAGTCGCTAGATTTGTGGCTATGCGCTTCTTCTAAACAAAAGCCGCTGGAGGGCTCGTAAAAGTGACTAAATCAAAAGACAGACTTCCTAATTTAGAAACACTGTTTTGTGTGTGCACCTCAATGTGCACGGGAGAGAGAAGCGCACGGCAGTAAACGCTGTTATGTGATTTTTTTCTCCCTTGCCTGGGCACCAAGCGTGCATGGGCCCCTGGGCCTGTGCCCATAATGCCCATTGGATAATCCGGCCCTGGTGTGCACAATAGTGCCTTATTATATCTACATTTTATGTCATGTATATTATCAATTTGCACAAGTGTACATACAATCTGTTAATATGTACAGTATATTATACTCTATACTACCCTGTACAATGTCTCTTATATGTTATTATCCCCATTTACTCTACAATAGTCTTTTATTTTATATATGCATATTTCAGAATCTTTTAGACTGTAAATCGTATTATATTGTATTGTCATTGTGTTGAATGTCTGTACTAGAAGCTTCCAACACCAAAGAAAATTCCTTTTGTGTGCAAGCACACTTGGCAATAAAGCTCTTCTGATTCTGATAAAACAATTGAACACGAGCACATGTTGCGTTTCCCTCAATCAGTGTATTGTAAGTGAGAGAAAAGGAAGCGGGTGCTCTCCACTAGTTGCGAATATGCGCCTTGCTCTACTGGGACATCCTAATAATGCATTAAATAAACAATGAATAACACATCTCAGTACTGTCTATGTCAATGAAATTAATGAACAGTGAAATTTATGAACAATAAAATGACACTTTTACCCCGTTACACTTGCACTTTAAAAAGGGGGAGGAGGTCGAAAGAAACTCTGGGTTTACCATAGAAAACCTGCTCCAGTTTTCACTAAACCTTCTTTCTGAAATGGGCCCAAGGGCTTATATAGACCAATCCAAACAGGGTAACAAGACAAACCTGGGAGCAAATCAATAGGGAACGAAAGAACTACAACGGACTACACAGGAAACAGGAATTAACAAAACAACTTAAAAACTTAAAGTCCACATCAGACAGGAGAAAACACAGGCCCTGTCCCAAATGGCGCACTTCATTTGGACTGGTCTCATGGACTTAAATTGCACGTGCTCGCCAAGTCTACGAGTCCGTAGGGTGTCTCATTTGTCCTTTTAGCCTTAGTCTTTTTAGGTCTTCGGCGAAGCCCGCATTGAGTGAGACTCCACTGAAGTCCCCTACCCAGGAATCCTTGCGAGCGCCCAATCACAGAACGGATGGGAGGAGTGTCGTGGATGTCAGACATATACGTAAACATGACGGATACATTTTTAAATATATGTTTTGATAAAATTCAAAATTAATTTATGAATTAGTTACTTATTCGCATTATTGCTTATTTATTTTCTATTAATCCAGCTATTCAAGAATAAAAACTTTTAATGCAGTGCATTTTCTTAAGGTAATAAGCCATGTTTTGTTGTAGATTTATATCTAGTTGTCTCTGGGCTCTGTAAAGCTGAACAACACAGCTTCTGTATTATAGAGAAATGTTAAATAATAACATATATGCATATTAAGAACACATTATGCACATTAAGTACAGTGTATACAAATAAATAAATATACATAAGCAGTTGCATTTATGTCATGACAAATGAATGCATTACAAATATAAGTAGCTATTGCATAATGCTCAGGTGGAATCAACATATGAAATACTGAACAATAAAAACCGGCAGCTCCTGTCCCAAATAACAACAATGGGACAAGTGTGGTCGACTTCATGCGGCGCTGTGCAGACTGATCAGCAAATGACAACAAAGTACCACGAGAGTGATTAGAAAGCACCGGCATGATGACCTCAAGTCTGTCCCAAAATGCACTCCCACATACCCTTGTGGACTCGTGCCCTATAGATCTGCACTTCCTGACATCACCAAGTGTGGACTCGGAGGACGTCAACAAGACCGGAGTGCGCCATTTGGGACAGGGCCAAAGACTGGATCGTGACACCAACAGAGAGGAACAACATGGCTGAATGTTTTCCAATACCACAGTCACAACAGCGGTTTAGTGAATGAAAATTGTAAAAAGCGCTATATAAATAAAGTTGAGTTGAGTTGAGTTTGAAACGTACTGCTGTGTATAAAATCGTTTTTGGGGGGAAAATCCCAGGATGTCCTTCAAATAACAGTAGGAGTGTGACCCCGGCATCCTGGCCAAACTCACCCATTCGCCTCTATACATCATGGCCTCCTAATCATCCCCATGTGAACTAATTGGCTTCGTAACTCTGTCTCTTCTCCACCAATAAGCTGGTGTGTGGTGGACGTTCTGGCGCAATATGGCTGCTGTTGAATCGTCAAGGTGGATGCTGCACATTGGTGATGGTTGAGGAGATTACCCCCTTCCATGTAAAGCGCTTTGAGTGCCCAGAAAAGCGCCATATAAATGTAACAAATTAATTAACCAGACAAATGCTACTGCCGCTACCCAAGCAGCCTCATAGTGGCTACAATCACATGAATGTGATTTCTGTGTTCGGGTCAGTGAACACAGCCCCACCCATCCCCTGCCTGCGGAAGAGTGCCACACGGTTTCCAAACAACGTTTCTGCATCCGCCGGTTCCATCAGCTTACTAAACAAATTCACGTGTTTCGCGCTACCCACGGGGAGCTTATACAGCGACATTATTTACAACACTGGTAACAGACAAATGCGCTTATCAACCACATGGGGGAACCGTAAGCAAAAGTTACAGTATATAGTATTGCTTTCATTTTAAACTTTTCGGTATCACTTTTATTTAATAAACAAAGTATAGATGTTCTTCCAGAGCAACCCAGAAAAATGTTGTTAATAGCCACGAGTCTAAAAGGTCTCAAGACAGAAAGCATTCAGACAGCAGTCTGATTCAAACAATATGGATTTGTTCCTATAATTTATACATTCATAAATATTTATATCTAACAATGTTTTGCTAATAGCAGTAAGTGAATGATCATGACAGAAAGACAGCACTGTATGTATTTTATCTGTGAGCAGCGTGCAGCTGAAGTGGTTAAACCAGAGGAAATCATTTATCAGCTATATAACAGCCTGATTTATCTGGCCGATCCATAACATTAAAAATGATCATTTATCAGCCGATACCAATATGGCCGATAATTTATCATCACTGATCTGATCATGGGATTTTAGAAAGTGTATCTTTTATCAATTTACAACAGAACACTAAAGTATTCAAATAATAATTATGTTTGTTATTATTATAGTCCATGAACTCTGAAATCAGATCGAATAGCAAACCACAGGATCCGACTGGGTTTTCATTGAGATGATTTAATCACTCTGCTATTGACTTAAAGTGGCATGTCTATTGTAACACTCCCGTTTGTCCCTAGCCTGGATTTTCCCTGTTTTACCCATGGACGTTCATTTGTACACGCTCCCTCATCATGACTGTTTCACCTGTTCTCCATCATTGTCTCTGCACCTGCCTGTCATCAGACTCATTACCCGGACACTATACACTCACCTTGCCTTTGTTCTTTGTCAGGTCTTGTCGTAAACTATATCGTTGTTCATTTTTAAGCTTACCTGTTCGTAGTTCCGTGGATGTTAACCTGTCGATGTTTCACTTCATGTTTTTAAGTTACTCGTAGATGAAGTGGATTTAAGTTACTCTGGTGTTCATCGTGTCTGTCATCCGTGTGTGTGCATTACATCTGTAGAGCTGTTGCTTGAAATATGAAACATTGACCTCTGGTGGGCATTAGATAAAGTGCACATGACTTTCACATCATTCTCCGTTCATTTCGAGCGAGGCATCGCTCTATAAAGAGCTTTAAAACACATCATACGTTAAACTATGGTTACTGTAGCAAATCCATGGTTCAATTGTGGTTACTATAGTAACTATGTTCTGGTTTTATTTGTAGTAAAAGCAAGGTTGGTTTTCGTGAAGCGATGTCACAGGAATGGCTTGTGTTGTTGATGCTTTCTGTTGAAAAGCGTTAAATTCACAATGCAGTCATTGAAAAATTGTTATAAAAATAAATGGCCATGAAATTAGTGCGATGACAGCTTAGTTTAAATGTACTCCTGTAACAAACCTGTAAATAAATAGGAATATACAAAATATCAACATTCCAGAAATCGAAACATCAACCAATAAAAGAACATTATAAAAATGTAAAATAAGAACTAACCTGTAATTAGTTTATTTCTTTTGTTAAATTACCCAATTTCTCCATGCAGTCAGTTACAGTGTTTTCTACGATCGTGTTCTTGACTGTAAAGTCTGACGATCAACATCAGAGCTGTGGCTACTGCAGATGTCATGGAGTTACAGTTGGTGAGCAGCAAATCGCAGATTTGCCAAAAAGAGAGACTTATGCCTGATCTTCCTCCATTCACAAATGTAGGTATGGATTATTTTGGTCCAGTAGAGATCAAAAGAGTGTGCTCTATTGTGAAACGATATGGAGTTATTTCTACTTGCATGGCAAGCCGAGGAGTGCGCTTGGAAGTAACATATTCTCTGGATACTGATTCTTGTATTAACTGTTTACGCATTTATCTGTACAAGAGGACAATTTGCTATGGAGGACTAAACCTGCAAAAATTATAAATAAATGAATGTATAAATAAATAAATATATAAACGAATAAATGTAATAATATGAAAATAAATACAGGAATGAATGGTTTGATAAAACAAAATTATTCGTTTTAGCTATTATTGATCTTAGCTTTAACTTTTATTTTCATTTTTTTAATTGATTTATTATTTTTTGTGTCCATTTTTAATTATTTTTTTTAATTATTATTTTTTATTTTTAGATTATTTTATTTATCATTTCCTTTTATTTTTACATTTATTTATTTATACGTTTATTTATTTTTATATTTATTTATTATCGCATGTATTTATTTCCACTTTTATTTATTTATTCTTGAATTTATTCGTACTTTTCTGTGTCTTGTATGATAATTAGATGGGTTGGTCTTGCCTACTATTGGTTCAGCGTAGATTGAAGCGTTTGATCGATTACTCTTGACTTGTTTTGGACTAACGTCACGTCACTCACTGATCGTTTGCTTCGTGTATAACGTTAAGTAACTATGGCGGGCGCACAATTAGCTAGAGAGTTACAGCATTTAGCCAATGAAGTCGATAACCATGCATCAAATGACTATGTGTCATTCAGATTAGATGCACTTATTGAGGATTTATTACAGATTGACGGAGAGATAAATGACAAAGTTCTTCAAAATCTGTGCGAGTCAGGGGGTGCTAAGGTGGTGACCAAGTTCCGGTTACAGGTCCTCTGCCAAAGAGGTGCATGAACGACCTCAGCAGATTCGTCGATTCTGAAAGCACAAGACGACTTGATATTAAGATGTCTAATAAACACAGACTTTCTTGTTACATGATTTTGACATTCTTGTTAAGATTGCAAATTATTGGTATGATCGCCCGTAACGGCTGAAGCGAGGTGAAAAAATAAATAAAGCGATTTGACACGGGATTCGTACCCATACAATAAAGCGAGGCAGCGTGTCACTACGGTAACAATCACACTAAGCTATTTCGCAATGCTAGCTGCTGCGGATCTTTGCAATAATATCAAGATGTCACACAACAATATGCAGCTGGATGAATCAAGGGAATATGCCCGTTTTAACTTGTGACCTCTGTGTTATTTATCTCTTATGGAATGTAGTTTACGAGTACCGTTTAGTAACCACGTCTTTTTAGAAGGAATGGTTTCCATTTGATGGCCCCTGTAGTGAAAGAACGATGCTCATTACTACCGTGTTAACTTGTGACTTAAGTTCACTATGTCTCAATTCATTTACATTATGTTACATCATGTTACATTAAATCTTTACGCTTTTTCTAACCGAAAGGCTGCTTATAACTATCACTTTGACAAAGCGTTAGCTTGCGACTTCGGTTTACAAGCTCATCTGTGTAGTTAAACCTTATTACATTTTGTGCTTTATGATTTTCACCAGTTGAACTGTAACACCACCATAGCACCCTCTGACTCGCACAGACTTTGAATGTGCTGCAAAGAGGCTAACAACCGAGGGAGAACTTTGTCATTTATCTCGCCGTCAATCTGTAATAAATCATCAATAAATGCATCTAATCTGAATGACACATAGTCATTTGATGCATGGTTATCGACTTCATTGGCTAAATGCTGTAACTCTCTAGCTAATTGTGCGCCCGCCATAGTTACTTAACGTTATACACGAAGCAAACGATCAGTGAGTGACGTGACGTTAGTCCAAAACAAGTCAAGAGTAATCGATCAAACGCTTCAATCTACGCTGAACCAATAGTAGGCAAGACCAACCCATCTAATTATCATACAAGACACAGAAAAGTAAGAATAAATACAAGAATAAATAAATAAAAGTGGAAATAAATACATGCGATAATAAATAAATATAAAAATAAATAAACGTATAAATAAATAAATGTAAAAATAAAAGGAAAGGATAAATAAAATAATCTAAAAATAAAAAATAATAATAATTAATAATAATTAAAAATGGACACAAAAATAATAAATCAATTTAAAAAATGAAAAGAAAAGTTAAAGCTAAGATCAATAATAGCTAAAACGAATTATTTTGTTTTATCAAACCATTCATTCCTGTATTTATTTTCATATTATTACATTTATTCGTTTATATATTTATTTATTTATACATTCATTTATTTATAATTTTTGCAGGTTTAGTCCTCCATAATTTGCTGACATAAGATCAGACAATGGTACCAATTTCATTGGAACAGAGAGAGAGTTCAGTCAATGCAATTAATCAAAATAAGATCCAAAACACTACGCTTCAGGAAGGAATTAAATGGACTTTTAATCCTCCAGGAGGTTCACATTATGGTGGAGCATGTTATTAAAATGGTTAGGAGAATCTTGATTTCTGTTTTACACCAACAAACTTTGGACGGACGATGAAGGATTCCACAGCGTGCTCTGTGAAATTGAAGCTATTCTAAATGACCGTCCAATAACAAGCCTATCAGACGATCCAAACGATTTAGATTCTAAAACTTCTACAGATGAAAGGAAAACCCATTTTACCACCTGGACTATTTGAACAATCAGAGCTATACTGTAAAAGGAGATGGCAACAGGTCCAGTACATGAGTGATTTATTTTGGAGAATAGACAAGAGAGTACTCGCCTTTGCTACAGGAAATTGGAATAAGGAAAAGAGAAACGTTGTTCCTGGTGACATTGTTGTTGTAGTAGACTCAACAGGCCAGGGTGGGTCATGGTTATACTTCCAAGAGAATGGACTTGTTCGTTCTGTGCGAATACAAACAAAAACAAATATACTTTGTAGCGGTTTTAGCTAACGTTATTATATTGATGAGCAAAGCTCACCAAATATGGTTCTCCACCAGATCTTTCAAGATCACATCCATGAAATGAGTTATTTAAAACATCAATTTCAGTCAAGGAATTAGTTTAGCTCAAAGGAAAATACGTATAATAATCGTGATCGAATATACATATTTTACGGTCTCTGATTAGTAATATAAAGCATAACAATACTTGTATGCACTCGTCCCGCGAATGCATCAATGATATTATATACTTTACAGTATCTCATGGCCATAAGTAACGTGACTTTACATGGTTGTTTATTAAACTCTACTCTACATGGTAAACAAAACAATGACGATTGCATAAAACAAACGAATACATGAAACACAAATGTGCTAGGAAGCGTGGAGAGAGAGAGAGAGAGAGAGAGAGAGAGAGAGAGAGAGAAAGAAAGAGAGAGAGAGGGCATGGCAGCGATTTCTGAACACCAATAAAAATCATCTTTAACAAAGAGGCACAGACTTAACGCAGCTATTCTATAAATAGAAATGGATACTTGCAAGCTCTGTGTTGGACCGATATCTGTATGCGCGTGTAGAGATGGAATTGTTCAAAAGGTTTCAGAAGGCAATCCTGCACAAAGTTGCGGGCCTCGTGATCGGCCGCTTGGCTTAACCACGTGGCGGCAGAAGTCCATTGTTCCTTCTTTTCCCCCAGTGGGGGGAAAAGGGCAGTCTCCAAAGAGACGCCACGAAACACGTTTTGGAGGCAGGTATAGCAGAAGAGAAGAGAGGAAGAGGGTCTTTTCAGAGCAGGTTCGATATTTAACCTCATGAGAGGGCATGCCCACCTGAGTTTGAATCAACCAATCAGAGTTGAGCAGGGAAGAGGTTCTTTGTCCACTCAATAGCTAATTTGCATTTTTATGACCTCCTGGCAACTTTACAAAATACCATTCCAAATTAATACATAATGAAAAGAGAATGTTCTTTGGTCACACAATATATGTAAACAAGGAGGAATTGTAAAGACAAACATTTATATATCAAATATGCTAAGGTTTGAAGTGCATCAAGTCATGATTCATTCGGAGGTACGAATACAAACAAAGCCTGAATTAACTTATTTAACAATTACAGATTATTTAAAAATGGCAAGAGTGACAACATATAACCTAGATATTTAGATATATTTATAGAAAAGGACAGTTGAACCACACAAGTTCCTATTTGTCAGAGAAGTTTCTCTGGTTAGCCTCAGATGTTAAGTTTCAGATTAGACAAAGAGACTTCTCCCCTCTGCTTTGAAGCTTAGGAGTCGTGAAATATCCCACAGGGAAACAAAACGGGGTTATCCACACTTTCGGTGAGAGCACCAACCTAAACTCAGACCCCTGGAGCTAGGTTTTGACTCTGGTCTTTTGATGATGGTATCAAGAAACCAGGAGAAAGGGGAGTGGAGGGGGTTGATGGCTCTTCTTTCAATGACTCCGACCATTTGGCTTGTGCTAAGTTCTCTACACTTTAAAGACCTGTAACAAAGTTAAGTCTTTTACAGGACAATATGTAATTTGTAAAGATCTGGTTGAAAATATATGCAATCTTTAAGTGATTATTTGTTATGGGGTTTTGTATGACTCTTTATAATATTGTACTGAATTGTAATGTCAACTTGCCCTGCACAATAAGGGCCATTTATTCGGTGCAATTCTTACTGTGTACACTGGGTGGTGTAGGTGATCAAAGGAGATGTATAAATGGTTAGAGGAAATGAAAGACAGGTGTGTGGGTAATGAGCATACCAGTTTTTGATGGTGAAGTTTTTCACTGGTTTAAGAATTAGGTGCGTGTGGAATCATTGGAAAACCGATACGTAAGAGTCCTTTATAGATCTGTGACTCTGTACCCATGAAGAAATCAATTACGTGTGTTCTAAAATAAAATGAAATGTGAGTAAGAAGAATGGAAATGGACGTTGTTTATTGGTTGCACGCGTCAAACTACATTGCCTACCAACGCTGGTGTGACTGACTGACTGACTGGCAGGCACTACATATATTTATTTATTTTCTGTGTTAAATATTCTACGTTGTCTGTCTTTGATATCGGTTTGTAGTCTTTCTGCAAGATCCCACAAAGTTAATAAATCCCCCATAAAAGTAATTTACAGAGCCCTGTTTACAGTGCACTACAGAAAATTGTTTTGTGTCCACTACTACTGCTGACTAACTTTAAAAACATGAAAAAATACATGTTCTTAGGTTTAAAAACAGCTGGTAAATAAAAATGTGTTTGTATTATTAATAATGCATTTAATTTGGAGGGCGATGTGTAAAGATAGACAAGAGAAACATGGCGAATAAGAAGGGATAGCAACTAAAGGAGGATGTGAAACCGGTGAGCAGGGGCGTTGCTAGACCTAAAGCTCTACTGGGGCACAGGCCCCCCCGTCACTTTTTATATCACTTTTTTCTTAAAAACCTGCTGTGTGCAACACAATGCCCTATACAAACTTACTTTGCTTAAACCACTATTCCTGCAGTGCAACAATACTGGGGAAGGTATACATTAATGTATTTAAAAATATTTAAATATCTTTATTACACGTTTGCATGCACTTGGAAATAATAAAAGCAGAGAGATTTTTTTTCTTGCACATCTGCATTCATTACACAATGATAACAATGCATAATTACATCTTTTCAAGAATTTACAACAACAAATTTTCAAGAAAGCATTCGTTTTATGGCTCCAAGAAATATAAATAACATATTTTATCTAAAAAAAACTTGGTTACCATGGTTTACAATGAAACTGAGACAGCTTCGTCAGGCCAAAGAAGATGCTTACAGAAGTGGGGACAAAGTCTTGTATAATCAGGCCAAAAACACACTGACTAAGGAGAGCTAAGAGAAGCTACTCTGAAAAGCTGAAGAACCAGTTTTCAGCCAACGACCCTGCATCAGTGTGGAAAGGCCTGAAAGACATTACCAACTACAAGCCATCATCCCCTCAGTCTATGGGTAATCAACGACTGGCTGACGACCTGAACGACTTCTATTGTCGTTTTGAAATGCAGAGTCTCACCCTTCACACCCGCCCTGACCCTATCTCTGATATACCATTAACACCTCCTCTTGACATTCAACCTGCACTTAAGATCTGCGAAGAGGATGTTTGCCAGCTTTTCCGCAAACAAAAGATCAGAAAAGCACCAGGCCCAGACAATGTCTCACCCTCCTGCCTGAAAGTCTGTGCGGAGCAGCTGTCGCCCATCTTCACTAATATTTTTAACAGATCTTTGGAGCAGTGTGAAGTCCCTTCATGCTTCAAACGCTCCACCATCATCCCTGTACAGAAGAAACCCAAAATATCTGGACTTAATGACTACAGGCCTGTTGCTTTAACATCTGTGGTCATGAAGTCATTTGAGAGACTTGTACTGGCCCACCTGAAGGACATCACCAGACCACTTCTTGATCCCCTCCAGTTTGCTTACCGAGCAAACAGGTCTGTGGACGATGCAGTAAACATGGGACTGCATTACATCCTACAACACCTAGACAGACCAGGGACTTACGTCAGGATCCTGTTTGTAGACTTCAGCTCGGCCTTCAACACCATAATCCCAGACCTCCTCCTGCCCAAGCTTACCCAGCTCTCTGTGCCAACCTCTACCTGTCAGTGGATTATTAACTTCCTGTCGAACAGGCAGCAGCTAGTGAGGTTGGGAAAATTTAAATCCAGCACATGTACCATCAGCACCGGAGCTCCTCAAGGATGTGTTCTTTCTCCACTGCTATATTCACTCTACACAAACGAATGCACCTCTACAGACCCTTCTGTCAAACTCCTGAAGTTTGCAGATGACACCACAGTCATTGGCCTTATTCAAGACGGTGATGAATCTGCCTACAGAAAGGAGGTTGCTCAGCTGGCTGCCTGGTGTAGTCAAAACAACCTAGAGCTGAATGCATTCAAGACAGTGGAGATGATAGTGGATTTCAGAAGGAACCCTCCATCACTTCCTCCCCTCACCATCCTGGACAGCACTGTGGATACTGTGGAGTCATTCAGGTTCCTGGGCTCCACCATCTCTCAGGACCTGAAGTGGGAGTCCCACATAGACTCCATTGTAAAGAAGGCCCAGCAGAGGTTATACTTCCTCCGTCAATTGAGGAAGTTCAACCTACCACAGGAGCTACTGACCCAGTTCTACTCAGTGGTCATCGAATCTGTTCTGTGCACTTCAATTACTGTTTGGTATGGCTCGGCCACCAAATCAGACCTACGAAGACTACAACGGACAGTTCGTAGTGCTGAGAAAATTATTGGTGCTCCTCTGCCCACACTTCAGGACCTGTACGATTCCAGAGTGAAAAACAGGGCAAGAAAAATCATCATTGACTCCACACACCCAGCACACAAACTCTTTGATCTGCTGCCCTCTGGCCGGCGCTTTAGAGCACCAAACACCAGGACTTCCAGACACAGAAGCAGCTTCTTCCCCCAGGCAATCTCCCTCCTAAACAGATAACTGCTCCTTAAGAGCAATATTCCACTTCCACTACTCCTATAGTGTGCACTATAGTGCCTTATTATATCTACATCTTATGTATACATGTATATAACACTACCTCTACTTACTAAATTATCCATTTGCACAAGTGTACATACAATCTGTTAATATGTTTATTCTACTATATACTACCCTGTACAATGTCTCTTATATGTTATTATCCCCCATTTTCTGTAAAATAGTCTTTATTTTATATATGCACATTTTTGAATCTTTTAGACTGTAAATCTTATTATATTGTATTGTCATTGTGTTGAATGTCTGTACTAGAAGCTTCCAACACCAAAGAAAATTCCTTGTGTGTGCAAGCACACTTGGCAATAAAGCTCTTCTGATTCTGATTGCAAACAGCGCCTCCAGTGGCATAAGGTGTAAAGTCTGCACAGCTTTGGCGCTGGGGATCGGGGTTCTAGTTCACCTCTTGTTGAAAACGCTCTTTTACCTTTTTCTATCACATTACAGATCATAAAGGCATTTGTTTTCAATAAAATTGATTTAAGACTAAAAATTTATTTTTATTCATAAAGTTTAAGTTTAGGGTAAGGTTAGGGGTAGGTGTAGGGCTTTAATATCTCAAAAAATTGCCATCATTTTAATATTTTTTTACACTCTGTTATTATTGCATAATGTTTAATGCACAACAATACTCAGGTGCAAATAGTAACGTTATCTGCCACTCTTTATAAGTACCAATAGCATCTACTATTTCAACTTAATCCAAAGATATACAGCTATGTTTGGTTAAAGTAAATAGCATATAAGAAATGCTGCTATTTTCACTTAGTGTAAACATGGAACGCAGGTGTATTGCAACAGATTTACTAGCATCATATCTAAGTGTGTGTGTGTGTGTGTGTGTCTTTTTGTGCATGCACCTGCATTTATTTACTTCATTTATGAGTTTAACCAGAAGAGGTCCTAATCGAGCTCTGTCTGATTTGAAAAGCTGCGAGTAATGAACCTTTTTTCCATACAAGTTAACTGAAATCTTCGATGGTTCAGAAAGCTTCACTTAGCTAACTAATGAAGATCATTGGTGTCTCCCCCCCCCAAACCCCCCCCCCTTGCTCTATTAACATTTATAAACAAACCCTGCAGTAACAGACAAGAGACGGGTGATGTGAGTGTCACTATCGCTAGCTCTCCATTGAAATGAATGACATCGCCTCGCTTTGTCGCCGGCGGTCCGCAAGTGCAAACATGTGATTAATGTGTAATTAATTTAGCCACAACACTTCACATTTGACTGTGTGCAGCTTCCCTCCAGCAACACCTGTCACCTGAGGGAAGGTTCCTACCTTATTTCATCAGTTAAGCAACAGTGACCGCTATTGGACACACATCTACATACAATTCAAATTAGACAAAAATAACAAAATTGCTTTTATGTTTACTCTTATGTTTGGCAGGGCTGTGTGTTAACTTTTTGTGCACAAATCACTGGTGCTACAGAGGTTTAAAGTTTTGTAGCACAGGCAAACAGTTGCAGCACAAGTTTAAAACATCTGTTATCATTTTTGATAAAAACATCATCACATGACACTGACAGGACAGTAATGTTACATACAGATGGCTATGATTTTTGTTTACCTAAATTAGTTGCTTTATGTATTAATATCTAGATCATGGTTCTGTTTTTTCCTACACAATTGTAATATAAACTGCCCGTCTAAAAAAAGATCACACACTCTAATACTTCGTTAGACCGCCTTTAGCTTTGATTACGGAACGCATTCGCTGTGGCATCATGTCGGTCAGATTCTGCAACATCCAGAATGTCCATTTTTTCCCGTCCAGAGTTTTTCGCCAAGATCTTGTATTGATGATGGGAGAGTCGGACCTCTGCGCAAAGTCTTCTCCAGCACATCACAAAGATTCTCAATGGGGTTAAGGTCTGGACTCCAATCCATGTGTGAACATGATGTCTCATGCTCCCTGAACCACTCTTTCACAATTTGAGCTCGATGAATCCTGGCATTGTTATCTTGGAATATGCCCGTGCCATCAGGGAAGAAAGAACTCATTAATGGAATAACCTGGTCATTCAGTATATTCAGGTAGTCAGCTGACCTCATTCTTTGGGCACATACTGTTGTTGAACCTAGACTTCCAATCCCATGGGAGGCTCTTACCTATTTGCTTAGTTAAATCCAGGTGGTGACTTTCTTTTTGGACGGGCAGTGTATTTGTCCACATAAAAATACCATAGTAAACTACAGTAAGCTGCTGTGAAAGATACTTTAGTTAAATAACCTTACTTACTATAGTAAATATTAAAGTATACTACAGGGTTTACTAGTTTATCAATTTACTACAAGAATAGTACAGTTTATCAAGGGAAATATACTACAGTTCGCTACAGTTTTTTTCAACTGGGTCTAACCGGACGTTTATTTTGGAGGGTTGTCATAAAGACGTTTAAGTGTTTGAGTGTGTGTTTTATGATAGCTTTACTCAAACAGTAAAATTATCGTAAAAAAGACTCTCAAGGGCAACTCTTCAGATGAAGTCTACAAATATGCAACTATACTGTAACGTCACACACAAGTTTCGTTTTCACTTACTTGGATCCTTTATCTTCAAATACATTCAGAAATGAACAGAAACAGCCGCTTGTTTCATCAAATGCCTAAAATGTATTGAGCTTCATACAGCAAGACAATAATGCAAACAACACATGTGTTTCATAAAGATATAATCAAATCATTCTTGACTGATTTGAGCCGTATTGAGGAAGACTTTAATGTGTTGAAGAAAAGATCAGAAGTCTGTACGCAGGAGCTGAAGATGCAGCAGTGCAGCACACATCTGACAGACTTCACCACAGAAGACACACACAACACCTGAGGATGTGTCACTTTTGTAAGAAATGCACAGATAAAAGCAGTTTATAGAAAATAAACAAGTGCAAATGAAACTGGGAAATAGAAATATCTAATCAGAGTTTTAAAAGGATCTGTTTAAGATGTGATGCTATTAAAATAACTAAATATGATAAACATATTGTCACACTATTGTTGTTCTACACACTTTATCTCAGGCTTTGACACACAACTACACAACACAGATACAATGAGGAGGACTATAATGAGATTGAAATGATGACATTCAGCAGTGATGTGAACACCACATCAATAATAGAGAAGAACAATAATAGAAATCACTGAGTAAAATGAGTGAGCATTTGCATTAAAGATTCAGTTTGTATATCCAGTTAAAGATGTTTCACACAAGAACCTGTAAATAAAACAAAGATTCAGTCAATTAGATGAAATATTCTATATTTTTTTATTACAGCTTATAGTAAAGAACAGGTGTGTATTTCCCAAAAGCATCATTAGCTAACTATGGTTTCAACTCTCCAAATTGTTATTATGAATACAGTATCTCACAGAAGTGAGTACACCCTTCATATTTTTGTAAATATTTTATTATTTCTTTTCATGTGACAACACTGAAGAAATGACACTTTTACAATGTAAAGTAGTGAGTGTACAGCTTGTATAACAGTGTAAATTTGCTGTCCCCTCAAAATAACTCAACACACAGCTACAGTATTAATGTCAGTGAGAACACCCCTAACTGAAAATGTCCAAATTGGGCCCAAAGTGTCAATATTTTGTGTGGCCACCATTATTTTCCAGCACTGCCTTAACCCTCTTGGGCATGGAGTTCACCAGAGCTTCACAGGTTGCCACTGGAGTCCTCTTCCACTTGGAGCTGGTGGATGTTAGAGACCTTGTGCTCCTCCACCTTCCATTTGAGGATGCCCCACAGATGCTCAATAGGGTTTAGGTCTGGAGACATGTTTGGCAAGGCAGTGGTCGACTTGGAGGTGTGTTTGGGGTCGCTATCATGTTGGAATACTGCCCTGCGGCCCAGTCTCTGAAGGGAGGGGATCATGCTCTGCTTCAGTATGTCACAGTACATGTTGGCATTCATGGTTCCCTCGATGAACTGTAGCTCCACAGTGCCGGCAGCACTCATGCAGCCCCAGACCGTGACACTCCCACCACCAATGGTGGTGGGAGTTTGGTTGCCGCCACACACGCTTGACACCATCTGAACCAAATAAATTTATCTTGGTCTCATCAGACCACAGGACATGGTTCCAGTAATCCATGTCCTTAGTCTGCTTATCTTCAGCAAACTGTTTGCGGGCTTTCTTGTCCATCATCTTTAGAAGATGCTTCCTTCTGGGACGATGATGTAGGAGAGTGCATGTTAAAAGTGACCAATCAATGGATCGGAGAAGTCTGACATTGTCCCACCTCCAAAGTCTCAGAAGTCAACTCGACGAGTGAACGAGTGTTGAGCAGTTGCGAGAGCATGGAGAGAATTGTGCACACGCTCGTCAAAGCCTCTGCTCGCGGACTGCGCTTTTGCACACGGAGCAGAAATGCGCTCTCGCAAGGATTCTTTTCCATGTGCGGATACTGTTCTGTGAGCCCGCGGAGCATAAATGCACTCTGGGTGAAAGTGTGTTTACGCTCGTGGAACTATTCTGCACACTTAGATCACGCGTGTGAGTTTTGGGTCTGAATAAAAGCAATAGGCAGCACTCATACTTCTATTTCACAAAGCCTGTTCTGAATGGAACCTGTCCTGTTAAACCGCTGTATGGTCTTGGCCATCGTGCTGCAGCTCAGTTTCAGGGTCTTGGCAATCTTATAGCCTAGGCCATCTTTATGTAGAGCAACAATTCTTTTTTTCAGATCCTCAGAGAGTTATTTTCCATTAGGTGCCATGTTGAACTTCCAGTGACCAGTATGAGAGAGTGAGGGCGATAACACCAAATTTAACACACCTGAGACCTTGTAACACTAACGAATGACATGACACCGGGGAGGGAAAATGGCTAATTTGGCCCAATTTGGACATTTTCACTTAGAAGTGTTAGAAGACAATAATGGCCGTGTGTTGAGTTATTTTGAGGGGACAGCAAATGTACACTGTTACACAAGCTGTACACCAGAACATGTGAGCAGAGCTGAGCGGTGAGAATTTCCGCTCCCCGCTGACATGGGTGTTCGCTCCACCGCTCAAAGTAGCACCAGACCACTCCGCTCAATTCCACTACCCGATCACCTACAATTTCATCCTGCTCCGGTGAAATCGCTCCACGCTCGCTCAAATAAAAAAATCCTCTGCATGCCTAACACCTGCCGTTTTCAACCGAAGCCTTACCCCTCGTTTACACTGCACGCATCTGTGGCACGTTACGGCTCCGACGTGGCTACAGGAACTGATCGCGGTCATTCTAGTCTATGCTTCATCTGCGATCGGTGCCTCCTCTTCAGGGGAAGCTGGAATTCAAAATACGTGTTCAGCGCTTCACGTGAACCTATGTGCATCATGTCAAAATACGTGCCTGCTGCAGACGCATGGAAAGAGTTTATGACAAAAGAGACGCTCGCATTCAGAAGACAAAGCTTATTGCAGAGTGAAAGCAATTTTACATCAGCATTTGTAAGCAAGTTTTTTATTTATTTTATTTTGCTGATAAGTGATTATGGTCTCAAAGACAAGTACTTGTTGTGTTGGTGAAAAGGTGTTTTGGGGAAAAATGATAAATAAAAAAGCTTTTGTTTGGGAACTTTGGTGTGATTCTTAGCTATCAATTCCTTGGAAAAGAGGTCATGTCACTGCCAGCCATTCACATATGCATAATAAAATCTAGAGACTGCAAGTCCAACCACCTTCCCAACAGTACACTGTATTTGAACAGCATTTACACTGGGCAACTGGGTAATAATCAAGTGAAGTTATGTTATCTTCTATGAATTTAATAACATAGGCAAGTAATAAATGGTTAAAACAGTCCTTTATTTTCATTACATAAACTACACCTACCTTAAAAGCCTTGTACCTTATGTAGTTATATCTTGATCAGATAATATATCACCTGTCCTGTGCAAGGTCACTGAGCATTTTAATGGGTTTTCAAGATGCATAAAAACTGGGAGGTTATAATACTCACCTTCCACTCCTACAACTCCAGCAATCAAACTCCAGGCCTTCTCCTTTTTTGCATCATCCTTGTAAAAGGGATTTGTGGTGTCATATAACACCATGTGTTTTTGAATCTCGAGGATGAACCGCTCGTCGTTCATTTCTGGCCTCCTGCCAAAGACATGTGACCGAGAAATACGACCGAGAGTCTGCACAAGGTTTTATTTTGAAATTGACATGATTTTTTAGTTTTATTTTGTATTTGCTGTGCGGTTTGGACACGGCATCCGTCAAAAATAGACTAGGTGCCTATCTTTAGCGAAGCGGCGCAGAGAGTTTCTTCTGCGACGCTTTTGAAACGTGCCGCGGCTCGTCTGGTGTAAACACAAGCATTGACTAGAATGACCGCGATCAGTTCCGGTAGCCGCGTCGGAGCCGTAACGTGCCGCAGATGCGTGCGGTGTAAATCAGTGGTAAGCGAGTATCTAGCAAATGCGAGCGTCTCTTTTATTAAAAACCCTTTCCACGCATCTGCAGCAGGCATGTATTTTGACATGACGCGACACACACATGACGGGCTAAATACATGTTTTGCCGAGCTTCGCATTACTGCTTCCCCTGAGGAGGAGTCACGGATTGCCACTGCTATGCTTGTGTTTATGTAACCAGTCCTACTCACCCCGCTCTGCGCGGGCCTCGAACCGGCATCGGTCCGGATGGGAGACGGGCGCTCTAACGAGGAGGCTAAAGACCGCAGTCTCTAGCGTCTGTCGCTAGAGCGTCTCTGTTGGTCGGGGAGTGAGTTTTACACACTGCACAGCTCTTCACTAGCTGGCCTCCGTTACATTTACACCAGACATCTCTCCTTTACAACGAATGATTTTTGAAGTGTAGGCTGACAGTTATGGTAATTGTTGAAGGCACAGGTGAATTCTGGGAGGATTTGTGCATGCCCTAGACTCGTGGTGTGAGCGGTATCGGAGCGGAACCTTTGATAAGCCTTTGGATAAAAACCCAATCTGGCGCTCCGACTATATTTCGCACGCTCCGCTCCCCGCTCACATGCTCTGCTGTACACTGAATACTTTATATTGTAGCAAAGTGTCATTTCTTCAGTGTTGTCACATGAAAAGATATAATAAAATATTTACAAAAATGTGAGGGGTGTACTCACTTCTGAGAGATACTGTATATGTCTGTAGTCTCAAACTGTAGTGACACACGCAATAGAAATCTGAATCAAATAAACACACCAGCATCTAAACTTCATCTGTGAACCTTCCGGATGTCAGTGTGTTTACACTAAAAGTCCTCAACTAAAACACTAAATTTAACAACTTGACTATGATTTACTGTAAACACTTTCACATGAAAGACTTTTGATCAGTCAAGTGTTAAAGTGTGTGTACTCGCCTCTGTCTGCTCTCAGTTCTTCTTCTTTCTCAGGTAGTTGTGTCCAGGACAGATTAAAATCAGAGATGTGTGATGCCAGAGCAGACTGCAGCTAAAATTCATCAAAGATTTCACTTATACTGTCATTTCTCATTCTCTCATCATCACTCATCTCATATATTTACACACATCAAACACTCTCATATGTCACTTCTCTCTTAAATCATCACTTTTACTTTTGTATTTTAAGACTCTTTTTCTCACCTGATGGAGGATTTTGTCTCTCTCAGCAGCTACATCACCACTGGAGGAGAACTTCAGCCTCAGAAAGGTTTGTTTAGTTGTCACTAAATAAACTAATTTCAACAATCATAAATATTGCCACAATATTAGATCATTATATTGAGAACATATTACAGCAGAGTAAAATGAACCAAATGGACTTCAACAAAAACTAATGATGTGTGAGGGATGTGATCATGAATCGTAATACATGTCTGAATGTATTTGTGTAGTGGAGCAGCTGTCATTGAGAATACAAACAGATCATTTTCTTCATTATTATCCACCTTTTTCTTCACGTCTCCATGGAGTGACTTCCTGTTGGATGCTCCGCACTTCCGTTTAGTATTTGTTCGAGAACGTTAGTGATAATAAAGTTTCTCTAATATTTTTTGCTGTGGAAGGCTGTCACAACAGCTACAGAAAGCTCAGAAAACTTCAAAAACGTTTGTAACCACGTGACACAGCAAGAGCGGAATGTAAATAACATTTAAAGTCATAGCTCTAACTACTGCATTCTGCACCTCTCAAAAACATCACAACATATTGTTTACTTTGTTATTTACTTGATTGTTATTGCATAGTACATTACTATTAAACCATGAAGCATGTACCCATGGCTAAGTGACTTTTTTAAAATGTATTAATTCATTATCGCTGGAGTAGGAATGTGATAGGGTTCTATATCAGTATGGCTGCGATTATGCCATAGGCTAATTCAAGCCCAGCATCACAGTCAAACAAACATCCGTTACTAATTACAAACCGTCACGTCTTTTAAATTTGCTGTGTGCTGCTTCAGTGAAATTATGAGTGAGAAATAACAAGACAGGACAAGCGTGTGAATCAAAGAGAAACCTTAAACTTAAATTATATTTTCAAATTAAAGTTTACATTTACCAGCTCTACTAAACAGTATTATGCTTTAGGAATTACCTGTTCCATAGACCTCCACTTCACAGAGAGAAAAAACAGATGTACGTCCAGTCATGACCACATTCACATAACGTCCCACCATCCCATGACATGAGTAAGTGACAGTATTATCAGTTAGATGATCAGAAGTCACAGCACATCTAGAGAGAGAGAGAATCAATGAATCTCTATAGAGGTGTTTAATCAATCAATCAATGAAAAGTGTTGAAGTGATTTCATGAATAACTTTACATGGGATTGTTGTTTCCATTGTTTTCCAGTGAGTTTCCAATACGAATCTCTGCTCCGTTGGTTTGATCCACACAGCAGTCTGGTCTGGCAGTGATGATCACTGTACTAATGTTATAAACATCCAGAAGATTCAAACTCCACCATGGGTCACTTTCATTGGCTGTGGAAGAGCAGTATGTACCAGGATCTGGGTCTGGTCCATTGCTGACACCATCTATGGCATGTAGAGCTGTCCAGGTGAGGCTATATGCGGATGACTGTGTAGCCGTTCCTTTAAACCCTAAATTCTCTAAAATATATATATATTCAAAAACAGTTGATCAGTCAGTCTGTATATATAAACATATCTGTGATACCTAGTTTTTATTCAGTGGGAAAATGTCACGAGCGCAAGGTCGCGGCGCAGGGATCGCCTCTATCAGCGTCTACTGTGTGCAAGTGAGTGGCAGGGAGAAACAGCGCATTCAAATCACCGTACAACAGGTGACTGGTGAATGAATGAGTACAAAACCGTCACTGTTACATTAGGCATAAAGCTAAGTCCAAATCCCAGCTGAACACCAAGGGTTTTAAAGTCACAATTTATGTATTTTGTATTTAAAAACTGTGTTTCCATCTCTATTGCCACAGTTTTGTAAGTGCCATCTTTCTGTTGCGAAATGACTGTAGCCATAATTCAAAAATCAATTTAATTATATTTTTATAACGCTTTTAAATTTTTTGCATTACATCGAGGCAGCTGTACAAGAAAACCAAAACCAAGAAAAACAGTGTAAGTTGAATACACAAAAAGTAAGATAAACCTTAAAAGTAGTATGAAATAGAGAAGGTAAAGAAAAAAGCAAATGCATGCACAGACACAAACACATACATAGGCATCGTATACAATGTACAACTCTCAGGGTATTATTGCAAGTCTCACAGATGAGCTAAACACGCATATTTACACTTACATTTATGCATTTGGCAGACGCTTTTATCCAAAGCGACTTACATTGCATTGTACTATACATTTGTTTCTGACTATGTGCAATATATGACCTTGGCGTTGCTAGTGCCATGCTCTGACCACTGAGCCACAGGAAAGCCTGTTGATATATTATCAACAGGTCAAAGAGAATTTGCAATAATGCAATAATGGTAAAAACTGTACAATTAAAGTCTGACTAATGTTAAAAGCAACGTTCAAGTATAGAGCCCTATAGACCTGATGCAGTGTTGTGTGTGACTAGCTACTAAGTAATTAGTTACTGTAATTTAATTACTTTTCCCTTGAAAAAGTGAAGTAAGGGATTACTCTTATTTTTTCTGTAATTTAATTACAGTTACTTCTGATGTAATTAAACTAAATACTTTGTGTAATATATGTGTGTGTGCAAGGAATGGAAATCAAAATTCAAAGTCTAACTTTAAAATCCGTGCTTTAATGTATAATTCTCACATTAGTAATACTTTGGTCAGTTAATAAGAGTACTTTATGTAGTTTAATATTATTTATTTGAATGAATGAAAAGAGCTGTTTCATGTCTTTCTTTGAATCACTTAACAAATCAAGGTTGATGTAGGATATAGAAAGTAATTAGTAATAAGTAATTAAATACTTGTTGGAGAGAGTAATTTGTAAAGTAATCTAATTACACTATTGAATATGTAATTAGTAACTAGTAATTAATTACTTTTTCAGAGTAACTTGCCCAACACTGACCTGATGTCAGCGGCAGAGGAACCAACACTCCAATGATGTATATAAATGAAGAAAAAATACTTTGGGAGAAACCAGACTCGATCAGGAGAGCCAGTTCTCCACTGGCTTGTTAACACAACACTGCTGCATCCAGACAGGCTAAACGTGTATAAGTGTCACCATTCTGTTCTGTGTTTCCCTGTTATTTTGGACTTTTACTTTATTTCCTGTTGTGTGCCATGTTTGTAGTCCTTTGTAGTTTTTCTTGTTAATTAGTTTGCCCAGGTGTTTCTTGTTTCCTTGTTATCCCAGTGTATATAAGCCCTAGTGTTTCCTTTGTTTGGTGTCGGTCTTTGTTTCATGCGTTGTTTTTGTGCCTCCTTTGTTCTGTGGATTACCTTGGTTTTGTTTTATATTATATTATTTTCAATAAATCTACACTGCACTTGGATCCGCTTCTCTGCCTGGTTACTCTTCGTAACAATAAAATAACTAGCTATGGATTATGCAATTAATCTAAAGAACGGACAAATTGAAAATAACAAAAAAAGATAACTAGACACGATATTTCATATCTAATAGCTATAGCTGTACAAGTCATTGGTGTTTGGTGATCAATTTTTGGCTCGAGTTCTACATTTAAAGTCACATCAAATGTGTTCAGCTGGGATTTGGACTTGGCCTTATGCAGACCAGTCATGTTCTTCCACACTGAATGAATTGATAATTTCTTTCTGAACCTAGAGTATTTGTTTCTGCGAATTCCAGTGATGATCTATTTGCTTTTTGTTTCTCCACAAAACAACTCATTGCCGTTTTAAATAGAGTACTGATAGCGGCACTCACTTTTTCTGACACTCAGTGGGCGTGAATTCCGTGTGTGGTGACGTAAAAAGTGCATACCCTCTATTCACTGTGACGACCCTGTGAATATCTTAATTAGTGTGTGACGTCACCCAGCAAGCAAAGAAATGTCACCCACAAAATCCCGTTGGAAACAGTGTTCAACTCTTATGCTCATGATAGACCCACAGCCTCTTTAAACAGCTAAAAAACTTTTATCTGACATTAAACTATAAGTCTGATACTTCATGACTGTTTTAAGATTAATGTCAATTTATTATAAATAAAAAGTTTTTGATTGATGACTCAAATTATAAATCATACATTTTGAAGTCTGTAAATTTGGTCTATAAATTGTAACAGTTCCAAAATAATTTTTGGGTGCATTTACACTTGGCATTAACATGCGATCTCGGTGATCCGAACAAGCAGATCGGATCTTCAGACAATCAGGACACAGCGCGTTTACACTTGTCAACAAGTGGCTTCCACATCTGGATAATGTGATCGGATCTCTATAGTTCCCCGCCCATTATTTTAATAAGCCTGCAATTTAAAAATAGCCCCGGTGCGGAGATTTCACCCAGCACGTATAACGGGGAGGATGAGCATGTTACACATCTGATACGCAGCCATGTTGAGCTCGAGGCAGCGGTGGGAAGTAAACCGCGGTTAAAGCGATTAATGATCATATATGTGAAAGTATAAGCAGAGGACGTTTGTAAAATGACAAACAACAGCTTTTGTACTTGAGCTGTGGCGGGTTTCACTAGTGCGCACACACACACAGATTCTAACGGTGTTTTTAATCACATCATTTGTTTATTCATGTCACGGACACATAAAATAATCACATAAGTAGGCCTAAGTTACTATGATCAAAAGCGACCACTTACATCGTTCTCGTGTATTTTGGTTGGTTCGGCTGAAAGTGACAGCGAGTCGTTTCTTTGGTCTGCGCCCTAAATAGCGTGTTTACTGACATCAGCTATAAGCAACACTATACAATCTTGTTTCTGTGTGTAAATGATATACGGTGTATTCAGAGCTCCGTTTCAAGCTGCCCGTCTGCCGCTTAATCTGTTTTCGGGGACGGTACTTTCGAGTCGGATCCGTGGGCGTGGCTTGTTGGTTTTGACTAAATCTTTGGTGTTTCAAGTCTTACGAAACCTTTACCCTCACCCACACCCTAACCCTAACCTTACTCTAACCATCTAAACTACCTATGATTGTTAAAATTGATGAAAAAACACATTTGGGTGATGACGTCAGACTCGAAACACCAAGGATTTAGTGCGAGCCGTACGAGACACAAGCGGCAGCAGCCCTCGGGGAACCAGACAGTTGATTACGCCGTATAGGCTACAGTAAACACACACACGTATGTTAGAAACAAGCTGGTATAGTGTTGCCATTCGTGTCTGTGACATGAAAATAAACAAATGATGCGTTTTAAGCTGGCGCTGTGTGTGCGAGTCAACGCCATTCATGGCAGTCACAAATACAGCGATGATACAGCTGAAGTGGTCAAGTAAAACATCTCGTGTGATTTGACATAAATCCTCTGTAGGTTAAAGTATCCATGATAATTTCGTGGGAAAATGAACGACTGTGCAACGTTCGGGAGCAAGAGTAAACTTTCCGCTGCATTTGTCAGCTGCTCCGCAGTCTGACAGGTTTCGGACAGACGAGAGAATAATGATAGCGGGCGGGGTTTTCTGTGAAGTTGTACCGGTAAATGTAGATAAACTGTCTGGATTGCGTTTACATTACACTGAGATCCGATCACAATGCGTCCTCGACTACCTCTGGATCAGGACCTGCGATCCTGAAGGACGATGCTAACGTCAGAGCTGTCGTGCTGCACGCGGGGGTGAATGACGTCAGGATGAGGCAGTCGGAGATCCTGAAGAGGGACTTCAGGAGTCTGATCGAGACGGTACACAACGCATCGCCCACAGCGAGGATCATCGTATCAGGGCCGCTTCCTACCTACCGACGAGGGAATGAAAAGTTCAGTAGACTATTGTAGACTACGAAGACTACAACGGACAGTTCGTAGTGCTGAGAAAATTATTGGTGCTCCTCTGCCCACACTTCAGGACCTGTACGATTCCAGAGTGAAAAACAGGGCAAGAAAAATCATCATTGACTCCACACACCCAGCACACAAACTCTTTGATCTGCTGCCCTCTGGCCGGCGCTTTAGAGCACC
>NW_026634218.1:87526-107605 GCF_024868665.1 Triplophysa rosa
ATTTATTTATTAGATATTATTTATTATAATGATCTTGCTTGGTCTATAAACACCATGCACTGTGCTGTGTTTTACCTTTCTGTGTTTTTCTTATTTGCTCCTGTAAAGCTGCTTTGGAACAATGCACATTGTGAAAAGCGCTATATAAATAAAATTGAATTGAATTGAATTGAATTGAATTGAATCAGGACACGCTGATCGGATGACATTCCGATCAGAAGCGCATTTACACTTGTCTTTTCAATGTGTATGTGGACAACATCCAGATACAGGTCGCATGTTAATGCCAAGTGTAAACGCACCCTTTGTTAAATTAATCTAATTGTCCAGTGCTGTCTAACACTATAGAATTATATGTCAGAAAGTACCTGATCCATAGACCTCCAACTCACACAGAGTGAGATAAGATGTACGTCCAGACAGGATCACATTCACATAACGCCCCTCCATTACACCACATGAGAGACTGACAGTATTACCAGGTAGAGGATCAGGTGTCACAGCACATCTAGAGAGAGAGAGAATCAATGAATCTCTATAGAGGTGTTTAATCAATCAATCAATGAAAAGTGTTGAAGTGATTTCATGAATAACTTTACATGGAATTGTTGTTTCCATTGTTGTCCAGTGAGTTTCCAATACGAATCTCTGCTCCATTGATTTCACCCATATAGTCGTCATGAGCAGTGATGATCACTGTACTAATGTTATAAACATCCAAGAGATCCAGCCTCCACCATGGGTTACTTTCAGATTCTGTACCAGCGCAGTATGTAGAAACATCTCCATATCTGACACCATCTATGGCATGTTGAACTTCCCAGTTGTAATATGTGGAGGACTGTGTAGCTGTTCCTCTGAATGCTAAATTCTCTAGAAAATATATATTCAAAGACAGATGATCAGTCAGTGTGTAGATAAACAAACCCATCTGTGAACGCTGTAATAATCATTCGAATCTTTACAACTCTTATGTTCATGACAGACCCACAGCAAAAAACTTTAATCTGACATTGAAATAGTCTGATACTTCATGACTGTTCTAAGATTAATGTCAATTTATTATAAACAATAATGTCACACTAAAAATGTTAACACACGGACATTTTAATTGATGATCTAAAGTGTTAATAATATAATCATAATGATTTATACATTTAATAAGTTCTAAAATAAATTTGTAAAATGAATGTAATTTTCCAGTGTTGTCTAAAAGTCGATTAAAATTCCCAGCAATCCGAAAAAGCGAAGCGAATGTCAGACGAACCACGATTTCACATCAAGAGCGAAACAATTGATTTATTTCACTCCTGGCGCGGATGGACAATAGCTTCGCTGTTGTTTGAGTAAAAGAAGACCGTGATGCAATTCTGAGAAACCAAGGCTGTCTGAACCTTGTGTATTTAACTATTTGAGTGGACATTCATTTTTAGTGGTGTCTGAATTCACAGTGGACATTATTGAGTGCACTCATTCAATCCAATGATGCATCTATAACAAGTGTCCAACCAGGGGCGGAGTGGGACTTAAAATCAGTCATGGCATCCTCGACCAAAAGCGGCCCTCCATCCATTCCGTCATTTGCAGATGGCCAGTCCGCCCCTGCAGTGGCGTAACAACACCGGCCCTCGCAGCCAATAAACAGACCGGCCCACCGGGAATCTTCCAGGTCCTCCCAATTAGCCAATCCAGGCTTGTGTACAACCGATGTACACTCACGGCTAGCTGCTAGCCATCTATCGTGAGGCTCGTGCTGAATGAATTCCTGCGTCTCGGCAGAAGATGGAGCACGCAGCGCTTCTAGTGCACTGAGTGTCCGAATTTACTCACTTGTTTTCACCCACTCCTTAAAGTGGAATATATTAATGCACTAATGTAGGGAATAGTAAATGAGGGTATAGGGGGCACTTTTGGACACAGCCCAACTATATAAATGACTTGGATCATTACACTAAAGCCATCAGGCTGCCATGTTGGTATGCCCAAACATTCTATTGAATTACCACACATTAACGATAAAAAACAGAACCTTACCAGTCCCCATTTTTGTAACTGAAGTCTCACAGTGCATTCTTACAACGTAAATGTATTAGGCATGGAAATGTTCATTTATTTAAAGTGGGGAATTTTCCCATCTCTGAGTGAGTTACATTCATCTTCATTACAGAAGCGTACATCACAGATCAGCAGACGGACGAGACACCTCAACATATGACAAATGTACTCATTCTAAATACAGATACATATAGACTGTGTATGTTCTTAAAGTCATGAAGTTGTATAATTTTATAAACTCTAAACATTTATACCTGAAATTAATTACCTGTTCCATAGATTTCCACCTCACACAGAGTGAGATAAGATGTACGTCCAGTCATGACCACATTCACATAACGTCCCACCATGACACCACATGAGTAACTGACAGTATTATTAGTCACAGGATCAGGTGTCACAGCACATCTAGAGAGAGAGAATCAATGAATCTCTATAGAGGTGTTTAATCAATCAATCAATCAATGAAAAGTGTTGAAGTGATTTCATGAATAACTTTACATGGGATTGTTGTTTCCATTGTTGTCCAGTGAGTTTCCAATACGAATCTCTGCTCCACTGGTTTCAGCCATATAGTCGTCATGAGCAGTGATGATCACTGTACTAATGTTATAAACATCCAAGAGATCCAACCTCCACCATGGGTCACTCTCAGATGATGTAGAAGAGCAGTATGTAGAAGCATCTGGTCCGTATCTGACACCATCTATGGCATTTGAAGCTTCCCAGGTGGAATATGTGGAGGACTGTGTCACTGATCCATTCAATGCTAAATTCTCTAGAAATATACAAAGACAGTTGATCAGTCAGTCTTGAGATGTACAGTAAGAAGAATTTATAATATTATTTTTATTTAAGTCATGAGATTTGTAAACATTAAAAGATGAATATGAAGCAAAAGTCCAGAATGTCAGATTTCCTTATTGAGTTTAATGAGCTGAGCTTAATAAGACTTTTGGAGTTGATTTTTTCTCTGTAATGTGAGTATTGTGTGAATTGTGTCACGGGTGTTTTGAAATGATCAACTGTGTCCTGATGTATTCATTGTTCACACAGCTCTAAAACTGTTTACGTCGCATTAAATATCTCTCGGATACTGTATAAATGATCTAAGATTAATGTCAACTATTTGATAACAAGAATGTTCCACTTGAAAGTCTACAACACAAAGATATGTTTGATTGACAACTAAAATTCTAACTTAACTAAATATTCACTAAAATAATCAGTTAAAAAAACAATATTGTAAATTAAATAATAATGTAAATATACAAAAAATGAATACATTCATGATATTTCCAGTGGAAGCTCTTGAAAGCTTGAAGCGTCTAGATGAGTGATGATTAAAAACACAAACCTACCAGAATGAAGCATTAGAGAACAGTCAGAAACACATTCTCATGAGAATTAAACTGTCATCTAACCACAAACTTACAACAATAGATGAACAATAAAAACATCAAGATTCACAGTTTTACATCATTCTACATTTCTACGTGAAGAACTAAAGAATCGATTACCTGCCAAACTACCTGGAATACAAACAAGACCTGTTGAACAAAAACAAGAATTTTACACTTTTACCTGGAAATCAATTACATTTAGATTAGAAAACTGGTTTTTAATTATTAACTTTTAAAGGGGAACTCTGTCGAAAAAAGAAAATTCTGTCATGTATTACTCACGCTCAAGTGGTTTGACAAGCCTGGGACTTCAGTTCATCTTTGCAATGCAAATTAGATAGTTTATGACTTTCGCCCATAGACAACAACGCGATTTATGCTGTGTCCTTAGCTTGTCGAATGACTTGAGAATAGTTCATGGCAGACTTTTCATTTTTCGGCGGAGTTCCCCTTTAAATGAGCCGTTCTTTGGCTGTTTTCGCAGCTTTGATGATGTTTTTTGGGTGTTTAACAGTGGATGTAAATGTTTCTAGTTTCAAAAAACGCATTATATTTCACATATCTGTTCATAGTCTATTGTTCACCGCTGTCCCTCTTCTCACAAAACCACTGGATTTCTTCCGGTTTCTATAAAGTCCCTCCTTCCGAAACGCTCTGATTGGTAAAGCTGACCAGGTCTGCCATGATTGGTTCCCCGCTGAGAGCGTGTGTGTGAAGATGTCCCACCCACACCATATCAGAGAGCTTCCGCTTCTCAGGCTGTTGTGATTGGTCGGTCCCCCTCTCAGTGCACGTGTGTTTATAAACTTTTAGCAATAAACAGTAACAATGGCGTCAACTTCACTGCATCAGTTAAACACATGCGGATCCATCGAAGTGTAACGGAGGTCTGCTAGTGCATGTGCAAACGTCTATCTTTGTTAGAGATCGTGATTGTTTTTCCTACTATGGCGAGGACTCCCATGTTTCACCCCTGTTTTCTACTATGGCGAGGGATGTGACACCGGACCGATTGGCATCAAACCGCTAGTTTGAGCCTTAGTTTAGCGTTAGTTTTGCCTTTTATATCGGACCCGGGTTGGATAATAAAACAAGCAGATGGACCAGGAGACATTTGCAGGCAGGACGCTTCATAGAAGTGTTTTAGAGGTATGCGCACACACACACAATATCAGTGTGTTACACAGAACAGCTTTCACAGCCGATGTTAAAGTCATGAAGCTGTTATTTGACCGTTGGTTCTCTGAGAATGTGTGAAGCTGAACTCTTATGACCAGCTGGAGGACTGTGATGAAAGTGAAAGTAGTTTAGCGAGTAGCTCAGTCGAATGTTTACCATCTCTGAGAACCAAACACTACTCCAGCGGCTCTTCCTCTTCTCTAAGGAAGGCCTCTCCCCTTTTTTGGGTATTGCTTTGGGTGGAGGTTATTAAAAGCACTCAGAATAGTGACATCACGTAGAATGTAAAGGGCTGTAGTCCGATTCCAGCCGTTCTCTGTAGTCCTTGAAATGTGAATTCTGTTAAAGACAATATCTCGCTTGGCACTGAACTTTGAGCTTTATCATTTTGCAGGTATTGTTTATGCTCTAACAGCAACATTACACACTAACTAAATTTAGAAAATTGGCATCATGGGGAACGGGACCTTTAAGTATTTGGTTGCAGCATCTATAAAGTTAGAGATTAACCCAACAAAAGGAAACATTCTGTTTCATCCACTCAAGTTGTTTTTGTTCTCTTAAACACAAATGAAGCTTCAATTTTCCTACTACATAGTCAATAGTGTCCCAGAACTTTCTGGTTTCCCACATTCGTCCAAATGCATGGGCGTCGGAACCATTGTATGTGGGTGGGACAGGACTGTTTCATTACGTTCATACACAGCAAGCTAAACAAAGTAATATCGTACATTGTACAATAATTATTGAGTGTAAATGATTATATTTATTCAAATTATTAAATGGATGCCAAATAATTGGGACAGTGCACTTACCATACACTTTATTGTTTATTATTTAAACAAATGTAAGCCATTATTCAAATATTTTCTTCATTTTATTGAAAATAAATGCCTGTAAGATCTGATATGATGTGAAAATGTAGAAGGAGTTCTGCAAATTTGAACTTGCGTCGATAGCGTCAAAACCACTTGTCACATGTCTTTCTCACTTCACCACTGAAGCCGCTATAAGTTTCTGGGGAGGACACACCCACATTTCCTGTGCGGCTGAAGCCCGTATTCAAATATCTTAATTTGTGTTTAGCAAAAGAACAGCAATTTTACACAGGGCGAGTAAATGATGACTGAATTTTTATTTTTGGCTGAACTATCCCTTTAAGATGTTTGTTGTGTGTGTGTTGAACAAAAATAAGGATTTTACACTTAAACCTGAAAATCTATTACATTAAGATTGTTACAAAGCTCTTAGGCCTTTAATAATTAAATATTAAAAAGTAATGTTTTTTAATGTTTTTTTAAAAAGATTTGAACGCAGAATGACTGACAGCATGTATGATGTTGAGATGATGATGTGAGGTGTACTCACCAGAGAGTAAGATCAGATGAATGAGTTTGTCCATGTCTCTGCTGAACAAAAGGAATATGAGAAAGGAGAAGAGAAGAGAATTGAGTTTCTTCTGGGTTATGAGCAGAACTTACACATGAAGATTTCACTCCTCTCTTTATCACTCTTTATACATCAGTACATCCTCTGGACATTTGACTGTCACTCTCCACCCTCATCATGACGTCACCACTGAATGTATGATGAATGTACATTTAACAAACGTTTTCAATTCAGGACCCACCTGGACAGGTATAATCAACTTGTAGACTGACAAAAAATTATTTAAATAATATACAAAAATATAAATACATTTGTAAAATAATTAGATATAACATTCATAAATAAAAGTTCTGTAGAAATATGAGTAAAAGCACACATTTGTCTCTCCCAGTAGAGTGTACGTTCTATTTTTCTTGTCATTATATGAATAATAATGTGAATTTAATTGCAATACAAAAATATTTAATAGTGAGGTATTAAAACGATTGTCAATTCTTGTCATTCACTGCAACAAACGGTACGATTCATCACAACAGTCAAATGATTTTCAGTGAGTGACATCGTCCCACTGTGGGGGTCCAAACCCACCGTTTGAGAAGTCCTGCTCGATAAAGCTTCTCAACTCCACTTGATCTGTTATTTCAAGTCTTATTTACAAATCAAATCTGCTGTCACGAACATCGGATGAAGTTTCTATTGCACATGCAAATGAGGATCTTACTTGCGATGGTAAAAATAAAGAAGACAACTTTTGTACGTTTATTCTGAACTCACAGCAACGATATTTAACACAAAGTATTAAGAGAATTCATGACCAACTCTGTCGTCAACCATTGAATTAACTTGATTCTCCCCACAGAATCACACATGAAAAGTATTTTTGAACGGCATCATTATTATTCTAGAGATTTGTTGAACTCTTATGTACTGCAAAACAATATCTAAAATGTTAAATAACATTTAGATGTGATATAATTATTTCATGATGTCAATGATCAATTGTTGTGCTGCGTTCATCTTCTCAACATTGCTGCTTTTTTATACATAATTCTTAAAAAGTAGTATTACAATCTTTTGTATGATCTTTGCATGTTTCCAGTGTTTGTTTTCCACGGTCTTCGAAATTTCCCTGGTTTCCCTAAATTTGTGAATGAGTAAACTGAAATGATCTCAGGACAGTCAAATGATTCCTTGAAAACAAATCTCCAGATCCAGTATAGAACGTGGGGTGATGTTTAGTTTCCAATGTCTTTAAATGACCTCGTGGCTGTTTTGTATAGCCATCACGTCTTCTCTCAGCTCATCGGTTTTTCAAAACTGAAGATCTGTTCTCTGGTCTCCTTTCCTGCGTACCGGCGTTAGCATTAGACATTACATGATTTTTTAAATGAGGCTTTGATAGAACCTTATAGAACCAAATTATAATTTGATTTTGTAGATAGAAACTTTTTGTTTTCTTACAAAAAGTCCTAAAATGTACGCATAGTGTAAATAAGTTGTCACAGAATAAAAATATGTGAATAACTCAATTTTGACAAAAAAATGTCGGATAGAACCTTATAATTCTAAGGCGATGATGTATTTTAGATAAAAACAAAGGCTGCGGCCATATACCCCCACTTGCGGTCTTGGCCACTTGAGAGCGTGTTCACGCGACAGGAAGTAATGCGGCTTTCACATAGGACGCGGAATGAGCTGCGCTATGAAACCCATTCATTTCAATGGCCTGTTCCGAGCTTGCGAAATATATTGTTTTTGTGAAAAATAACAAAAACTGCCGAAACCCCCCGATCCCATCCTTTATCTCCGCAACGAAATCACAAATGGCCACACATGAGATTCACTGAGTTTCCAAATTAATAACTGTTATAATTATTAATAATAATCATTATTATAATAATATTAAAGCCAAAGAAGGTCTCTGCAGCATTTAAATGTTCACAGCATTTAGACTCATCATTAACACCTCATTAAAATCACCTCATTAATTACTGGTGTCCTTCACCTGAGATAAAGTTTGAAGACATAATTGTAAAAGACGAATGTTTCTTCATTCTGGTTTTGTTAGGAACATAGTTAGGACTGATAACGAGAACATAAAGAGAACATAATTCGATGATTATGTACAGTAGCCCATTTAAGGAAAATATATTTAGTATTTATTTACACTGTGTTCTGCAGTTATCATATTTGATGCTGTCCTATATTCTATGCAGTCGGATCATCTCCTCCTCATGCGCTCATAGTGTGATGGTGAGACAGCGCTGATTAAATATTTAGATTGAATTTTTATTTCAGATTTGAGTTGGATTTTACAAGAAGGTGCATGAAACAATTATCGCTCAATACAAGCGCAAATAACTCTGCAGATTTAATCTTCGTGATAAAGTGTATCTTTAACGGATATGAGGCGAAATTAAATGTGTGTGAGGCATTAATGCTTATAATCGTTTTTTTCAATCGTAGTTTCTCCAATCTAAGTTCACTAACTCACCATTTGTGTCGTCCCTTGTCTCCAGAACGTGCGTACGCATGGGTCAGAGTTTGCGTGCAGGTGCGCACATTCTCCCATCAAGTTTGGTTTTATAAATCCCATCTTTTGCGTGGGAAGTGGCGTACGCCTCTTTCAGGTCATGTTTTGTGCGTACGCAACGGTTATAAATGAGGCCACTGGACCTTTAAATAATGAGAATTAGTAAAAGTGATGCGTATGAAATATTTGCAAATAATGCTACAGGATTGTTTATCACGCTCGCTTGTCTTTCCTCGTGTCTGTCTCCATTACGCTCGCCTGTCACTTGGATTATTGAGCCATTTTGTCTTGGCCCATCAGAATCAGAAGGAGCTTTATTACCAAGTATGTTTACACACACAAGGAATTTGACTTGGCGACAAGAGCTTAGTGTAGAAGAACGTGTACACATGGTGCAAACATATATGAAAGAGATGAAATATACATACATATAGAAATAAATGAAAATTAAATAATAACAATAATTCACTATATACAAAAGTGAAATGAATGTGCAGATGTGTTATTTACATGTTTAACCTATTGTTTCTTACAATGTACAGTTTCCAGATGTTATGTGCAAGTGTGCAATGTGATGGACAGTGAGTAGTAAAAGCTTTTAATTGTTCAGGCTGAGTATAGCCTTCAGGAAAAAACTGTTCTTGTGTCTGGCTGTTCTGGTGGTCAGTGCTCTGTAGCGCTGGCCAGATGGCAACAGTTTGAAGAGGGAGTGAGACGGGTGAGTGGGGTCCAAAGAGTTTTTCTTAGCCCTTTTTCTCTTTCTGGAGGTGTAGAGATCTTGGAGGTTGGGCAAGGGGGCACCAATAATCCTCTCAGCAGTCCTGACTCTCCGTTGTAGTCTCTTAATGTCTGATTTAGTATCTGAACCAAACCAGTCAGTTATGGATGAGCACAGGACAGACTCGATGATGGAGAGTAGAACTGTGTGAGCAGCTCCTGTGGCATGTTGAATTTCTTCAGCTGGTGAAGGAAGAACAACCTCTGCTGGGCTTTTTTAGCGATCGAGTCTATGTGAGTATATAGTGCATTGTCAGCTAAGAATCTTGGCGTTCGATTCGATAGTAATCTGTCATTTGAGAGCTACGTCGACAACACTTGTAAAATTGCATTTTTCCATCTTAAGAATATATCTAAACTACGTCATATGCTGTCAATGTCAGATGCAGAGAAGTTAATTCATGCATTCATGACATCAAGACTAGACTACTGTAATGCACTGTTAGGTGGTTGCCCAGCAGGCTTATTACAAAAACTCCAAATGGTCCAAAACGGGGCAGCTCGAGTTCTTACACGTACAAAGAAAGTGTCAGGAATCGGTGAGGGAAAAACCCAGATGCAGGCAGCATTGAAGGGGTTAACACAGGGATTTAATTAAACAAAACAAACACCCACAATGGGGGAAAACTATAACAAAAACAAGAACTCAAACACAACTTCCCACGAGGGGGCAAGATAAACAAGGTCCAAATAATAATATGAATAATATAAATAAAGAGTTCACAAACTTGACGGTCACTGGGAGCAGGAACAAGGGAACAGGATCAAGGCAAGAGACAAGGCGACACAGCAAACATGCAAGAGGTACAAAGCAAAATGAATGAGCACAGGACAGCAAACACGAGGGCATTATATAGGGAGACAAACAAAGGATACTTAACAAGGGAACATGTGAAGGGGATGAAACACTAAAGGGAAGCTAACGAGAGAACGAGAGGGCGGGAACAGAGACGAGGACAGGAGACAGGGCATGCAAGGCCGAAAGGGTAAAAATCTCTCCACATATAACCTAAGGCTTTGCCATGACTCTGCCACAAGACCAAGAATAGACATGACATGATGAGGCAGAGTCGTGACAAAAAAGTATGAACATATTAGCCCGGTTCTGTCAACCTTGCACTGGTTACCTATAAAGCATCGCGTTAACTTTAAAATCTTGCTTATTACCTATAAAGCCTTACATGGTTTAGCTCCTCAGTACTTGAATGAACTCCTCTTGTATTACAGTCCTTCACGTGCATTACGCTCTCAGGCGTCCTGTCAGTTGGTAATACCTAGAATTTCAAAATCAAGTGCAGGTGGTAGATCCTTTTCCTATCTAGCGCCTAAACTTTGGAATAGTCTTCCCTGCACTGTCCGGGAGGCAGACACACTCTGTCAGTTTAAATCTAGACTAAAGACGCATCTTTTTAATCTTGCATACACTACTCTTCCATAATATAAATCTTCTGAGGGTTTAGGCTGCATTAGTTAGATCAACCGGAACCAAAAACACAACTGATGTACTTGTTGCATCAAAGAGTACAGAACAGTACTCTACTCTCAGCCAGTCTTGTCTCATTGTTCCAAGGTTACCACAGCGAGCAGGATGCAGTTCATGGCCTGACCTGATGGTAGAGTGGAGAATGGGAAGTGGGGACCTGACAAGAGCTGAGATGATAGAGCTGGATAAAGAAGGACGCGGTCAACTGACACGTCTTCACCACAAAATTTCAAATGCTATTAGATTATTAATGATAATCTTAAACTATAATTTATTTTATTAGTAAGTTTATTTGTTTTTATTTAGCCTTGTTGTGCAACGTGTGTGTGTGTGTGTGTGTGTGTGTGTGTGTGTGTGTGCGCGTCCGTGTGTGTGTGTGTCTATGTCTAAGTGTGTTAGTACGTGTGCATATTGTGTGTGTGGAGTGTTTTGTGTGTGGGTGTGTCTGTCTTCTGTGTTTTCACCTTTTTCTTGTTTTTGCAGGTACAACTTTAATTGTTTTGCTTATAGTCAATATGTCTCATGTACAGCTGCTTTGTAACAATGAAAATTGTAAAAAGCGCTATATAAATAAATTTGAGTTGAGTTGAGTTGAGTGTCCCACTTCAGGTCCTGAGAGATGGTAGTGCCCAGGAACCTGAATGACTCCACTGCAGCCACAGTGTTGTTCATGATGGTGAGTGCTGGGATCAACAAGTCTACGATCATCTCCACTGTTTTGAGCGTGTTGAGCTCCTGGTTGTTGTGATTGCACCAGACAGCCAGCTCTGCAACTTCCTGTCTGTAGGCAGACTCGTCTCCATGTGGATGAGGCAGATGATGGTAGTGTCATCTGCTAATTTCAGGAGCTTGACAGAGGAGTATTTTGCAGTGCAATGGTTTGTATACAGGAAGAAGAGCAGTGGGGAGAGCACGCATCCCTGAGGGGCACCAGTGCTGATTGTGAGAGTCCCGGATGTGAGTTTACCCAGCTTCACTAGTTGCTGCCTGTCTGTTAAGAAGTTAGTGATCCATTGGGGTGGGCACGGAGAGCTGGGTCAGTTTGTCTGAGAGAAGGTCAGGCATGATGGTATTAAAGGCCGAACTGAAGTCCACAAATAAGATCTTGCGTAATTCCCAGGTCTATCAAGGTGTTGTAGAACATAATGCAGCCCCATGTTGACTGCATTATCAACAGACCTGTTAGCTCTGTAGGCAAACTGAAGAGGATCCAGCAAGGGTCCAGTGATGTCCTTCAGGTAGGCCAGGACCAGTCTCTCAAACGACTTCATAACCACAGACGTGAGAGCGACTGATCTGTAGTCGTTAAGTCCAGTGATTTGGTCAGCGCAGACTTTTAAACAGGCAGGTGAGACTGTTTCAGTTTCCCAGTAAACCATGGTTTATCATTATTGAATGACAAGATTGTCCTGGAAGGAATGAACTTATCCTCACAGAAACTGATATATGAAGTCACACTCTTAACCCGAATTAGTTGACTTTACTAGAAATTTGTGTGGAAACCCGTTGCACTAAACTTTTTTAGTTTTTGCGTGGGATGAAACTAAACATAATAAGTTGAATTAACATAAAACCTTTGGTGGGTGCAGTAGACAAATTAATTTTTCATCAGCTCTCTTCACTAAAAATTATTAATTCACATGATTTAATTTTACTAGTTTTGTATTTTTTATTTTACTTATTAATTTTACTATACGTTTTGTATACTAAATGTAAAATAAAACAATAACAATGTTTCACAATAACAGTTTTTTTATTGTTGACAATAATGAACAGTTACTTGTTGAGATTCACATAGTTGAGCATCGTGGGCTTTCGTATGAATCTTAGACAAGTGGACCTTAAGTGCATTAATGGAGTTAAATGTGCACAAACAATCTTGATGTAGGCAAGGAAATGGAAAAGTTCTGCTGTAGCTTCCATGTTTTAACCTATAATGTTTTAATAGGTAACCCCGTTTGTCACATATATATTCCCAAAACTTACATTTCCACTGCATCTTTGCAAAAACCTGTGAAAACAGAGCATAAGAACTTTTAGAAAGTCATAGAAAATGAGTCGATACAATGCCACTGTTAACATTAATTAACATCTGCTAATGACCTCGCCTTCTAAACAGTTTAAGTTACCACTAACGTTATAGATAAAGAGAGAAAAATCACTTGTATATAACTTTAAGTAGAATTTTTAGTAACGTATTACCTTAATACATCAGAGATAACTTTACGTTAGCAACAAACACGTGTAACTTAACGTTCATGGACATGTGCAGATAAGAACCAAAAGAAAAATGTTTGCCAACCAAATACACACGTTGTAGCTAAAATATGAACATACTGAAACAATCTGGATAACGTTATAAACGGTTACCTGACAGAAATAGCAAAATTTAACGTTATAACTAAACTGTTAAAAGGCAAACAAAATAGCGTCGACAGGCACATTAACACGTTAACTTTTTAAAGCTGAACATCAATCCGGATATTGGATTATCACATTTGTCAGAAATATATCTACAGAAAAACTTCGTACACTTACCGATTTGCTTTTTTTGAAAACGTCTCGGTTACGGTTGTAACCTCGGTTCCCTGATGGAGGGAACGAGACGTTGTGTCGAACCGACAGATGGGTTGATCCCTGAGAACCAATCGCTTCCGACTTCTTAGAAAAGGCCAATGAAATTTGCATGCCGGACTCCGCCCCCGGATATCCGGGTATAAAAGGGACACGGCGTGCCTCATTCATTCACCTTAGTTCTGAGGAGCCTGAGACCTCTCACGACTGCTGCAGTGGACAGCACGTGTTGTGGCAAGGTGGACACAACGTATCGTTCCCTCCATCAGGGAACCGAGGTTACAAACGTAACCGAGACGTTCCCTTTCTGTCGGTCTCTCGATGTTGTGTCGAACCGACAGATGGGGTTCCTACGGAAAACGCCATAACACTGTGCCCTGTCACAATCTCAACAAAGCGACGGTGACTGGCCTGGGCGTGTCAGCCATGAGCGCTACCGCGAAATTGTAACCTACCAGTGGGTAGGTAGGGGGTCCCAGAGCTTTCTTGAAAGGTTGGAAGGCCCCTACCTTCGGCCTCGCAGGCGGCGGCCTTGTTTCTCTAACAGCGAGAAGCCGCCCGGAACCGTAAGGCCACTGGGTAAGCGCTACTTCCTCAAGCGGGGGATGCACTACAGAGACCACTTCCTACCGCAGGGAGGAGACTAGTGGAGATACCAACATGGTCTCACCGATGGGGGAGAACTCATAGGAAGAAAGTGCGGACTGAAGGAGTTAACCGCGAGGGGGAGGTCATGGGTTACCAAGGTGGGAACCAGCATGAGGATACATCAGACGGAACCGCCCTGCTGGGGGGTTGCAACGTCTGGTAGCACTAGGTCCGGTTAGAGCTATGTTGCGAATAACTCAGGTGATACCCGGCCTAAGGGGCAGGGCTGCTCTGCACAGCCCGCCCACAGGAGGTGCTTGCTTAGTGATGGATGGAGTGCCTGTTCTTCACCCAGTGGGGGAAGAAGGGAGGCTAGTAGTACGCTGACCCCCTTAGGAGAAAGGGGGGGAAGGTACTGTCTTAGGCGTACACCCTACCGGTCGCCAGTCTTGCCTGATGCCCGCAAGACTCAAGCTGACCGGTTTTACGCGGAGGCTGTAGGACCTCGCGAAGGTGATGGGTGTAGCCCAACCCGCAGCTCTGCAGATGTCTGCCAGAGAGGCGCCTCGAGCCAGTGCCCACGAGGAGGCTGTACTCCGTGTGGAGAGAGCTCTCACCCAGTGGGCGTAGGCGATCTTAGGACAGGAACGCCATAGTGACGGCGTCCATGATCCAGTGCGCCAATCTCTGTTTGAGACAGCCCTCCCTGCTGATCTCCAAAACAGACAAAGAGCTGCTCAGAGCTTCTGCGGCTCTGCGTGCGGTCCAAGCATAAGTGCAATGCGCGTACTGGACACAACACGGATGGGGTTGGGTCTTCCTCCCCGGTGGGGAGCACCTGTAAGTTCACCACCTGGTGTCTCGGCGGAGTGGTGGGAACTTTGGGCACGTAGCCGGGCCGTGGTGTCAGGATAGCATGAGAATAACCGGGCCCGAGTTCTAGGCACTCTGTGGACACGGAGAATGCTTGTAGGTCTGCTACCCTCTTGAGCGTCCTCCCGAGAGCCGTCTTCATCGCGAAGTGAGAAAGAGCGGCATCTCCGAGGGGCTCCAGAACCGCATCAAGGTCGTAAGTGGGTACGGAGCGTGGGTGAGGTGGTAGCCTTCCCGCGCCCATTAGGAACCAAATGATCAGGTTGTGCTGTCCTAGAGACTACCAGCAACTGGGGCGTGATGAGCGGCAACAGCAGCTACATACACGTTCAGTGTGGAAGGGGAGAGATTATTCTTGAGTCTCTGGGAGGACCGCACCCACTTGATCAAGCAACTCCGCGGGTCTTCTCTTCGAGAAGAGCACCAGGATGAGAAGAGGCACCACTATAGGCGTATAGTCGCCTAGTGGCCAGGGCCCTAGCCTGAGTAGTGGTCTTAACTGCTGCAGGGGTTAGGCTACTCAGGATCTCCACGTTCCGTCCAGGGGCCAGACATGGAGGTTCCAGAGGTCTAGCCCGTGATGCCATAATGTGCCCTTCCCCTGGGAAAACAGGACCTTCTTCAGGGGAATCGGCCAGGAGGGAGCCGTCGTCAAGAGCATTAGCTCCAAGAACCAAGTCCGGTTGGGCCAGTATGGAGCAACTAGTACACTTGATGCTCCTCTTCCCTGACCTTGCACAGGGTCTGTGCAATGAGACTCACTGGGGGGAAGACGTCCTTCCGCTTGTCCCATGGCCAGCTGTGCGCTAGAGCATCCGTGCCGAGGCAGGGAGTACCTTAGTGGGAAATGGGTGGTGTCCAGGGAGGCGAAGGGGTCTACCTGAGCCCGCCCGGACTGTACCCAATGAGCTGGCTACGTGGGGGTGGAGTCGCCACTCTCCGCGAGGCGTCAACTGACGAGAGAGCACATCGGCTGTCTGGTTCAGGTCACCTGGGATATGTGTGGCTCGCAGGGATCTGCTCACCTGCGGACTCCACAGGAGGAGGCGTCGGGAGAGTCGTGATAGCTGCCGTAAGCGAACACCACCCTGGCGGTTAAAAACGCTATGGCAGTTGTGCTGTCCGACCGGACCAGCACGTGCTTGTTCTGCACGAGAGGTTGTAACTCCTTCAGTGCGGGTAGCAACAACTCTAGGCAATTTGATATACCTGCGCAGGCGGGGGCCCGTCCATCGCCCAGACACTGCGTGCCCGTTGCACACGGCACCCCAACCCTGCAGGGAGGCGCCTGTCGACCCTGACGCGTCTCGCCTGCCCGAGAGGGACCCCCGTCCGTAGAAAGGTCATTGAAGACCAAGGGGTTAGGGTGCGTCGGCAGAAAAGCGTAATCCCCATCCGCCTGCTGCTGGTGTGCCATGCTATCCAGGGAACTCGACTCTGTAGCCAGTGTTGGAGTGGTCTCATGTGCATCAACCTGAGGGGTATCACCACCGTCGAGGATGCCATGTGCCCAGGAGCCTCCTCCCGCTGACTGTTTGAAAAATTCCAGGCAGTTCAACACTGACTGAGCGCAGTCGCACTGTAATGGAGACAGAGTTGAGTTCCATACCAAAAAAGAGGATGCTCTGCACAGAGGCGAGCTTGCTCTTTTTCGGTTGACCTGTGGTCCCAATCGATCTAGGTGCCGAAGCACTAGGTCCCTGTGTGTACATAACAGATCTCACGAGTGTGTCAAATGAGCCAGTCGTCGAGATAGTTTAGTACCCGCACACCTCTCTCCCCGAGGGGAGTGAGGGTGGCTTCCACGATCTTCGTGAAGACTCGTGGGGACAGGGACAGACCGAAGGGGAGGACTCTGTACTAATATGCCTGACCCTCGAAAGCGAACCGTAGGAACGGGCGATGACGAGGGAGAATGAGACATGAGAGTAAGCGTCCTTCAGGTCGATTGCCATGAAGAAGTAAAATAGAAAGGTATTCTCGATCTCCCTGGGGTCTTCCCATGAGGGCCGCTTTGGCTTTCGCCACGGTTGCTGACGGGGTGGTGGTCTCCTCTTCGATGTCTCGAAGAGGACCAGGGCTGCTGGGAAGCAGACGGTGCACGGGATCTCGGCAGCCAGAGGGCGGTCGAGTCGTGGCTGGGGAGGACATACTTGATATCCTCTGTCTGCTCCCTAACTGTCGAACTCGACAGTATCACCAAACAGCCCCCCCCCCCTTGTGAGATGGGTGCATCGAGAAAGCGGACTTTCTCAGTGTTACTCACCTGTGCAAGGTTCAGCCAGAGGAGTCTCTCCTGGACCACAAGTATGGACATCGCCCGACCCAGGGCCTGCGCGATCACCTTGTTCACCCGAGAGCGAGGTCGGTGAAGCCGCGGAGTTCCTGCATAAGCGCTGGGTCGGTCTTGCCCTCGTGGAGATCTCTCCGCGCATTGGCCTGCAGGAAGGCCATAGCGTGGAGAGAGGGGACAGCTTGGCCCGCAGTAGAGTAAGCTCTCGACACCTCAGATGCCGAAAAGCCTACGTGCTTTGGACGGGAGTCTAGGTCGAGCCCCTTGGGGACATCGACGTATCCTCTAGCTGCCCCACCATCGAGGGAAGAAAGGGTGATGGAACTAGTTGACGTGTACGCGCCGAAGGGGGCGTTCCAGGTCGTACTAGGTTCCTAATGCACTTCCGGGGGAACACGGCACTGAGGGCGAGAACGGCTTGGAGCCGCTCTCAAGCCCGATGTACCGTGTATCCAGCCGCGAGCATTGGGAGAGGCAGTGCGGTGCACCGCAAACCAATGCCGGCGGCCCGGGAAAGAGTGGCTGACATTTCGATGTCCGCTTCTTCCAGATCTCGACCCCCGAGGGAGGGAGCTTCAAGGAATCGTCGGAGTCTGATGCCAGTAAGTCACCCTCCGATGCTGCAACAGACATCTCATCATCAGGTACCATGTCCGATACGTGATTGAGGAATAAGACGGCGGACCGTCTAATGGGAACGGTCAGATGAGCAAGACGAGGTGCGAACGGTCCGCGAGCCAGTGGCTGACGGATTAGCGCTCACAGTAATCCTCATATCACCCTCGCTGCTCGCCGTAGCGGGCGGCAGGGCCGTAGTCCTGCCGTCACGGAAAGGGAAGCAGACAAGGTGGTGGCTGAGTCCCGTGGGAACACAGCCACCCGTGACGCAACGTCTGAATCGTCAACCGCCCGCAGTGCGGGCAGGACGTATCCACAACATCTGCCCCAGCGTACTGGAAGCAGACATCGTGTCCGTCCCCCTCCTCGATGAGTGTGTTGCACCCAAGAGAACAGCTGGACATGACACGCTGGAGAAATTTGCTCTTTTAGAGAAAAAACTCAAACACTTCTGGAACCGCCGAGACGCCCAGGGGAAGTCGCTGCAGGAAGGGACAGTCCGCTGCACCACATCGTAGAGCCGGCAGTCTTGTAGACTAACACGCTATTGCTATGCTAACGGCGTTAAGTTAACTATCACATTTGGTTTAGACTCTTCCAAGTAAATAACAGGAACAGGGTTATTGAGATATCAGGATAAGTTAGCAACGACAATAATAATTAATGATAATAAAATAGAACAAAGAAACACTTCTAAGCCTTCAACCTTTTACAAACGACCTACTGCTCCAAGCACGAAATGGCTCATATTACTCACCTCCTCCGTTTCTGATGTCAGTACTTGTGCCGCTGGCCATGCTCCCTACCGGCCAGGAAGTGTCGGAAACGGCGTGGGAAACGAGGCGTCCGTGGCGTTAAGCTGAAACTTTACCTGGATCTACAACGTGGGACGCTGTCTAGCCGAGGTCTCCATGGGAAGGGCTTGGGTGGCGACTACTACATCCGCTGGCGCTCCATGGATCCAGTGCGAAATCGGATTATTACATTGTCTCCGGATGCCTTGCTACCTGCTTACGGCTCGCCTCAAGTCCATCGCGGAGTAGTGTGTCTGAACCATCTTTGATCTCTTTCACGGGTAGAGAATCCACCTCGACATAGGATGGCACTGCTAAATGCCAGGTCAGTGGTAAATAAGGCGGTTATTATTCAAGACTTTTTCTCAAGATTATTCAAGATTTGGATCTCCTATTTACTACAGAGTCGTGGATCTCTACTGGGGATCTCAGCCCGTTCTCTGAACTGTTACCCCCAATTTGCTCATTTTTAAACTCGCCTCGTAAATCTGGTCGTGGAGGAGGCCTGGTTTCCATTTGTTGCAAGACCAGTGCTACCAGTGCTTTGAGCTGCAGCTCTTTACTCTAGACCTGAAATTTCCACTGTTAGTTGCCCTGATATATCGCCCTCCAAAATACAATACCAACTTTTTAAATGAGTTTGCAGACTTCTTGGGGGATGTTACGACGAAATATGATAAACTGCTGATCGTGGGTGATGTTAATGTTCATGTTTGCTGCTCTGGGGACTCCTTAGCCAAGGAATGTACCACTCTGCTAAATGCATTAGATCTAGAGCAATATGTAAATGCCCCCACTCATCAGTTGGTGCATACACTTGACCTTGTGCTGACACACGGCTTCTCTCTTTACGATCTTGAGATTCTTGAAAATGGGTTCCCTTTCTGTCGGTCTCTCGACGTTGTGTCGAACCGACAGATGGGGTTCGTCCCTGAGAACCAATCGCTTCCGACTTCTTAGAAAAGGCCAATGAAAATTGGCGAATGAAATTTGCATGCCGGACTCCGTCCCCGGATATCCGGGTATAAAAGGGAGACGGCGTGCCTCATTCAATCACCTTTTGTTCTTCGGAGCCTTCGCTCATGATCAACAGACTTCGCTACAAGACTGCCGGCTCTACGACGTGGTGCAGCGGACTGTCCCTTCCTGCAGCGACTTCCCCTGGGCGTCTCGGCGGTTCCAGAAGTGTTCGAGCTTTTTCTCTAAAAGAGCAAATTTCTCCAGTGTGGCATGTCCCGCTGTTCTTGTGGGTGCAACACACTCATCGAGGAGGGGAACGGACACGATGTCTGCTTCCAGTACGCTGGGGCAGATGTTGTGGATACGTCCTGCCCGCACTGTGGGCGGTTGATGATTCAGACGTTGCGTCACGGGTGGCTGTGTTCCCACGGGACTCAGCCACCACCTCGTCTGCTTCCCGTTCCGTGACGGCAGGACTACGGCCCTGCCGCCCGCTACGGTGAGCAGCGAGGGTGATATGAGGATTATTGTGAGCGCTAATCCGTCAGCCACTGGCTCGC
>NW_026634219.1:0-48359 GCF_024868665.1 Triplophysa rosa
AAACCTAAACGTGGACATGCTGATATTTCTTAAATGCAAAAAAATCCAAGAAAAGCTCAGACAGTATTAGTTTGTTTATATTAAAGAGACTTTTTCTATTATTAATTTGTTATAAAATTGCAGTTTAGTTTTGTTATTTGAAATAAAACATTATTTGTTTATACAAAGAAACGTGAAGCATTTAAGAAATAATGCAAGGGAAGTTGTTCATTTCTAATTTGTTTCAACTCATTTTGTAAAAATAAATCGTGAGTAAATCGTGAATAAATCGCATCGTGAGATCAGAATCGTGACTCGCATCGCGAGCTGAGTGAATCGTTACATCCCTACATCTAACTACTTTTTCTACTTAATCCAAAGGAAAATACAGCTGTTTTCGGTTAGAGTAAAAAGCAATTCTGCCTTGGGCGGGCTATTTGTAACATTACTCAGTGTAAATAGACAACCGTAAATGAAAATGTTTTATCAAAAATAAATATAATACATTTTATTAATGTGTCTATTCAGTAATATCCATTGAAAACATTAATAACGTGACTGTTTTTGTTTTAATAATGTTACTGTTACAATGACAACACAAGTGTCTCATGATGTCACGGCGTTAGTGAAGGTCAAGCGTCATGAGCGGTGACGAATTTCAGACTTATTTTACTGAACATTTATATCCTCATGCAGGACTTCAGCAGGGTCAACCCAGAAAGAAAGGCCACTTTCGGAGTTTTGCATGCAGGCCAGCAGTAATGTAAGACAGTTATTTCTTGATTTGAGATTGTGGCTAGGTCTACAGGCAGAATGTGTTACGTTATGTGTTGATTTTTGTGCTGTCGCCGCGCAGCATGCAGTTGTGTTTAATCGCGTGACTGGTTTGCCCATGGTTTTTGTTTGGGTGGTTAAGCTGCAGCTAGCAAACTAGCGCAGCTAGTTTTCGTACAACAGATTGTGCTTTGGCTATAGAGGGTATGGATGTGTTGTCTCTTTATCACGTGAACACCACGTGATCGCGCCGGAGTGCGCCCCTATGAGGGGCAAAACATTCAGCAAAATGACTGCTTACAATATCAGGAAACGCAATTCTGTGCAACATTTCAGTGTACAGGAACACTTGATTCCTTTGTAAGTCATAGGGAAGTCGTAAGGATCACAGTCAAGTTCCGCTGCTTGTAATTTCAGCAAATAATTGCATGTCTTAGTCCCGGTTTCTTTGTTTCTCCTATTCTCCACAGCCATTTTGCTGCGTGTTTTACCACTCAGAGGAATGTGTCCCGGCGTGTTCACGTGGGAAAGTGACATCAATGCATACCCTCTATAGGCATACATATAACATGCGTTTATGTGTTTGTTTTTATGCTGTATCCTATGACCACACTTGGATCTTCTTTATTCTCGGGAGCAACACATTTTTGCCTCCGTTATTTATTTACATTTGTGCATTTGTGGATTTTGTGGATTAAACTTAAGCGGCTCGCCCATGGCACAGTCATAACTTCTGCCCTGGCAAAAAATAAAATCACAGCACCCCCTGCTCAAAATACGTTCCCGCGGCTATGTATTTGAGACCAATTTTCTTTTATTGCACTTATGCTTTTTGTTGTCCTTATGTTGTTCCAATTGCTTCCATTGTTTCCCTCATCTGTAAGTCGCTTTGGATAAAAGCGTCTGCTAAATGACTAAATGTAAATGTCTTCTATGCGGCCCGCCCTTAAAAACCGAGCGTTTCTCCAGCCGGCCTCAAAACCAGGGTAGAAAATAGCCTATTACTTATTGATTTTGATGTTTTCGAATGTAAAAACCACGCGAACGTCATAAGTAGACATCAGACAACAGTATAAAACAATATAAACGGCCAGTTCACTGCACCTTTAATAATAGTGTTTATCGGGCTAGCTAACATTAGTTAACGTTGTCTTATTATGTTCTTTTTACTCGCCAATAGTTGTAACCCCGCCACAACGTAAAAATATTGCATACTTTAACAACACTAAATTGTTAAGACTAACTGAAGAAGCTTATGGTTTTAACAGATTATTACATATACATATAATTACATTTATAATAAACGCTTATCTCGGGAAAATATTCTTACCGCTGTCTCCATACGAGCGGCTGTCTTCTTCTTCTTGGTTTTTATGGCGCGTTTTCAATAGTGTCGTTTTAACATCTCGTGTGGTTCCGTGTGATTTGGACAATTTTAAGTTACGCCCCCTTCCCAGTTACGCCCCTCTCTTGCAGTCCGCAGACAGACACTATTGTATGGGATCAGAATTGTTGCAATATTCTGAATAAATAAACTATGATCCGCAAATAAATATAGAGAGTTTCACAAACATTTTTTAAATCCACATATGCACAAAAAGCGAACCATAAATATATGTTAGACGTTCCACAAAAAGAAATGGAATTCACAAATAAATACAATGAGATTTGCAAATAAAAAATATTTACAAATTTATTTCAATGGCATTTATTTGTAGATCACTTTCTGCACATTTGTGGATCGCTTTCTGTGCATTTGTGGATCAGTGCACACATTTGTGGATGGCTCTCTGTGCATTTGTGGATTTTGAAACATTTCTAACGTCAAGACGCGCGCACAATCCACAAATAGGTGGACTCCGCCCACTATCTACGCAAGCCAATCGGGTAACTTCCGCTTTCGTTGTCCAATAGGGCACGTTCTAACTTCAGCCAATCACGTTTTGTTCTGCACTAAGATTCAGGGAGCTAACATGGCGGCTAGTGGCGGTCTAAAATGCGTGATATACTAAGAAATGTGAATGGCCTCTTCTTTATACTACTCAGTAATGATTGTTTGTGTTTATATGCATTGTCCGTATGTTAGTAACAAACGACTGAAATGTTTATGACTTGATAACAGCGTGCACGGACTGGGGTGGACAATCCCGGTGACTGGGGACTGATTTGGTCTGCTGCAAGCCAGCCGTTTTATTGTCTTTATGTACCAAAGTGATAAATTCCGATTTTGGCATTCGATAAAATATAATCTGTTTCCCCGATACTGCATGGGTAAGCAGCTAGTTCGCGCCGCACACTCAGCGTGGCGTGGAGTTTCAAGGTGCGCAGCGTTTGCATTGCAATGCGCACTGCAGCTGTCGGTGTAGGCTACTACCAGTATAACGATGGCAGAATTAACGTGGGGGAAATCATCAGCACTGTGAATTTCTATGTCATTCATAATTCAAAATAAAACGTAATTTAATCAGTCATCTCTGTTTATCCCATTCCTGAATGATCTCTGCTGCTGTGGTTAAACTGTTCTGTATACTGTCTTAACTCTTGCCACAACAAAGGATGTCGATCCTTTGACTATGATCTTGTGCACACAATATATTCTCAAATTCACACAGCAACCCCAAAAGTAAACGATGTAGGCCTAGTAAAATTTGTGTTTTCGAACCTTACCATAGTAAATATTGGTAAGCAACTGCAGATAATCAATTTACTGTAGTTAATAAAAAGGGTTGTGGCAGTGCTCTTTTATAGCGTGTTATACGATATACGTCTCCATTTTTCCTGGTGCTAAATAAATCAATATTGTTGGGTTATAATTATGTATATATTGCTGCCTTTTAAATGACACATAGGACATCTTTAAAATACTGTTTATTTCATTTATTTATTGGCAAATAAAAAACAACGGGGGCAATAAGAACGCAAGGGAGGCAACACAACTTTTCTCTTCGATGAAAAAAGTATGAAGCAAAATATGAAATTGCCAAATAAAAATGAATTGAAGCTAATTGTACAAATTAATGGGTTCTCCATCCAAATGCACAAAAGGCAGTGGATATTACATGGCATTTCAGTAAAGCCCTTTTCATACAGAGATCCCGGAAAATATGCGGAAGATTTGTCCCGGGATGACGGGATCGGTTGATTTTGGTTCACACTGCCAGTGATTTTCTGGAACCTGTGCGCGCGTTCACACACATCCTAAAGACATGTGACGTGTAATGTACTGTAATTTAGTCGGGAACGTAGCGCTGTCACGGTGAAGGAATTTTCCTTGCAGTGATATTGGCTTTTTTATAGTTCAATAGCGCGGTTTGCTATATTACAGTATAACCGCATTCCTTCTATATTCAGTGCCAAATAGGCCTAAAAAGCTCCTAAATGGGGTTATTATATAGCATACATTGTTGGTTTTTAAATGATAAAGATATAAATTTAAAACAAAATAAGTACTTTTTATGTAGTCTATTTATTGGTAAATGCAGAACACTGAAGAATGAGACGCAAGAACCAAGGTATAGCCCATCAGCTGAAGTTAAATATAAGAAAATATGAACATATGAAAACAAAAGCAAATTGTTTGGGCTTGTTGGTGCAAATTTACAGAACCTCAATAAAAATGATAACAGAACGATGCGCAGTTTTAATAAAAAATGTGTCAGTAGCCTGTTTTTACTACTTTAACTGCAATACAAAAGGCAATTATTTTGTTTTACATGTTTTTGTTTAGATAAAACAAGCATGTTCAGGTAGGGTCAAATCAGTCTGTTAATAAAAAAAATCGCTCCTCCACGTCGTGTACATCAAGAGACGTACAAGACTTGTTTTAAAGGTTGCTAAGCGATCAAGTTTATTAAAGTTCTCTACCTTTGTGTTGATCGATGAAGTCATTTAAAACTTGCTGCATTTAGAGGCGACATATTCTCTCTCAAGTTCCGTTTACATGCTCGGGACACATACAAACACTCGAGACCTCCGAAGACTACAGCGGATATTTCGGACTGTTGAGCGAATCACTGGTACTACCCTTCCCACTGCAAGAACTGTACTCATCCAGAGTGAGCGAGTAAAAGGGCTCGCAAAATCTCTCTGGACCCCTCACACCCAGCACACTTTCTCTTTGAACTGCTGCCGTCTGGTCGGCGCTACTGAGCACTGAGCACCAAAACAGCCAAATAAAGTTTCTTCCCTCAGGTCATCTACCCCATGAACAGTTCAACAGTTATGTTCTCCCCACTGTTCAACAAATATGTCCAATACTAAACTACTCACTTATACTCATATTTATTTATTATACATATGTTACTGATTTAATATATCATACAGCTATCCCATTCCCTTACACAATTTGTATAAAGCACCTTATAACTTGTATATATGTAGCACATGCATACAATATAGCATCCGCTGCTCTTTTGACATATATTGTTTTTTTTCATATGTGTATTGTCTATTACATATTTATTTTTTTATATTTTGTTACCTGTGTCTCGTCACTTGTCACTTTCAACTGTATGTGCACTGGCAGCTTCTGTCACTAAGACAAATTCCTCGTGCGCAGCGCACATTTGGGCAATAAAGCTCCTTCTAATTCTGATGTATGTTCTTTGCGTTATTATGGGAAACTTTATATGAGCTGTTCATATGATAGTAAATCTATTATACTACTACAGTATTTCTGTGTGGGGAATTGTGGACAGAATTGTCCCACATGGTCATCTTGCAATATAGCATACTTACGCTGCTACCACTATAAAGACAACACTTACTATTGTTAATGTTATGGGTAGTGTTTCTTACAGTGATCATTTTTGTCATGGCAAAGAGTTAGATAGTTGCCTATACAGAACAGTTTAGCCACAGCAGCAGAGATCATTCAGGAATGGGATAAACAGAGATGACTGATTAAATGACGTTTTATTTTGAATTATGAATGACATAGAAATTCACAGTGCTGATGATTTCCCCCACGTTAATTCTGCCATCGTTATACTGGTAGTAGCCTACACCGACAGCTGCAGTGCGCATTGCAATGCAAACGCTGCGCACCTTGAAACTCCACGCCACGCTGAGTGTGCGGCGCGAACTAGCTGCTTACCCATGCAGTATCGGGGAAACAGATTATATTTTATCGAATGCCAAAATCGGAATTTATCACTTTGGTACATAAAGACAATAAAACGGCTGGCTTGCAGCAGACCAAATCAGTCCCCAGTCACCGGGATTGTCCACCCCAGTCCGTGCACGCTGTTATCAAGTCATAAACATTTCAGTCGTTTGTTACTAACATACGGACAATGCATATAAACACAAACAATCGTTACTGAGTAGTATAAAGAAGAGGCCATTCACATTTCTTAGTATATCACGCATTTTAGACCGCCACTAGCCACCATGTTAGCTCCCTGAATCTTAGTGCAGAACAAAATGTGATTGGCTGAAGTTAGAACGTGCCCTATTGGACAACGAAAGCGGAAGTTACCCTATTGGCTTGCGTAGATAGTGGGCGGAGTCCACCTATTTGTGGATTGTGCGTGCGTTTTGATGTTAGAAATGTTTCTTTATTTGCGGATCATAGTTTATTTATTCAGAATATTGCAACAATTCTGATCCCATATTCCTGAACCAGGCGGTGATGTTTCTTGTCAGGATGCTCTCAACGGTGCAGGTGTAAAAAGTCCTGAACATCTGAGAGGGTAGTTTAAAGTCCTTTATGCGTCTGAGGTGGAAAAGACGCTGCTGGGCCTTCTTAACTGTGTGGTGGATGTGACATGACCATCACTGGTTTTGTTCAGTTCAATTCAATTTTATTTATAAAGCGCTTTTCACAATGTGCATTGTTCCAAAGCAGCTTTACAGGAGCAAATAAGAAAAACTGAAAAACACAAAAAAGGTCAAACACAGCACAGTGCATGGTGTTTATAGAACAAGCAAGATTATTCTAGTTAATAATATCTAATAAATGCAGTCTCCCGGTGGTTTATTTTGCATATTTTGCATTAAGTGAATGCTTGGCTGAAAAGATGTGTCTTTAATCTAGATTTAAATTGGGAGAGTGTGTCTGACCCTCGAATAGAATCAGGAAGGCTATTCCAGAGTTTAGGTGCTGCGTATGAGAAAGCTCTACCCCCTTTGGTGGATTTAGTTATTCTATGTGTTATCAAAAGTCCAGAGTTTTGAGATCTTAGAGAGCGTGATGGGTTGCAGTGTGCTAGAAGCTCTGTTATGTAGGTAGGGGCTAAACTGTTTAAGGCTTTATAAGTGATTAAAAGAACTTTAAAGTAAGGCTGCTCGATTATGGGGAAAATCATAATCACGATTATTTTGGTCATAATTGAAATCCAGATTGTTTTATACGATTACTCATTGATTTTGGAAATATGTTGCATTTTTGAACAAAACAGTGAATTCTCCTTGCATAATATATTAATTGTATAAAGAGCACAAAAAAACACAAATAACACTTTTATATAGTAACAGATAAAAAACAAATGAGAAATAAGTATAAATACATTTGCTCGCATATGTGCCATAACAAATCCTAATCTGGTTTTCAAAACTTTTTACATAATCAACAATCAAATTCCAGTCAGTAACTCAATCCAATTTAAGACTGGCCCACCATAATGGCTTAGAACAAACATAAAACAAGTTTAACATGAGTCAGACTAACAAATATGAACAACACTTAAAGGTTTTTAGCCAGAAAGACCAGCCTGTCTACATGATCTGGTTTCAGAGATGAACGCGAGCAGGATACAATATTTCCACCAGTGCTAAAGACCCTCTCTGAAGAACAACTTGTGGCTGGAATACACAGATATTTCCTCGCCAGGTTGGAAAGCCGTGGGATGAACCTCTGAGATTCTCTCCACCACTTCAGTGGGTCTTCCTCAGCATCCAGTGTCTCTGTCTGCAGATATGACTGTAGCTCAAGAGCAATGGCATGATCCTGTTGGAGAAGAGGTCCTGCAGTTTTGTCTGTGGTGACCTTGAAGAAGCTGCCCAGTCCCTTCTTCTTTTTCTTTGGAGCAGCAGCATCCTCTGTAACATCAGGAGCCATTGCTGCTGTCTCAAGAGGGGCATTCTTCTTGGAGGAAACATATAAAGGAAATAAGAATTATATGTTAAATCTGAAGGTTGTGGTATTAAAAGTACAACAAAATGTCAAACACAACATATTATTAATTATTATTATTATTATTTTTGTTATTATTATTATTACCATGACATTTATCAAACTCTTCATCTCCGCTGTCAGTTTGTCTTCAATAGACCCTCGGTTGTCTTCACTGACATATTTTAGCTTGAACCTTGGGTCCAGGGCAGAGGCCATGTCGAGAAGCTCTTGTGTTGCTGGGTCACTGTATTTGTCATTGAGGTAGTCTACTATCTTCTGTTTGATGCTTTTAGCAAGCTCTGTGTCGTCCTCCTGCACTTACAATACTGAATTGTTGAAGAGGTGGAAGGTTGGTTTCAGAAAAGACACACATATATTTCTCTCCAGAAAGTGCGTCAGTGAATTTTTTCTCGATTACATAGTTTTACTTTAAAGTCAATACGATACTTAATGGGTAACCAGTGAAGGGTTGATAACATTGGGGTTATGTGATCGTATTTTCTGGACCTGGTTAGAACTCTGGCAGCTGCATTCTGAACTAACTGTAGTTTGTTTATTGATGATGCAGGACAATCACTAAGCAGTGCATTACAGTAGTCATACCTTGAGGTCACAAATGCATGAATAAGCTTCTCTGCGTCAGCAACACATAAAATATTTCGTAATTTGGCAACATTTCTAAGGTGGAAGAAGGCTGTTTTTGTGACATTTGATATGTGATTTTTAAATGACAGGTTGCTGTCTAATATAACGCCTAGGTCTTTAACTGTATTTGTTGGAGTAACAGTGCAGTCTTCAATTTGCAGGTTATAATCCGAAATATTCTGCTCATGTGTCTTTGGTCCGATAAGTAATATTTCTGTTTTATTAGAATTTAAAAGAAGGAAATTACAAGTCATCCAATGTTTTATATCTTCGATGCACTCTGCCAATTTGGATAGCTGGAAAGAATCATCTGGTCTTGTTGAGATATATAGCTGAGTATCATCTGTCATGGCTCTGCTTCCTTAGTCAGGTTTTTCTTGGTCCTGTAGCAGAGCCATGACAAAGTCTTTGGTTATGTGTGGAGAGAAACATATTATTGTCCGTTTGACAATAATATACATTCTCTCCAGTGTCTTGTCATTGGCCCCATTCCTCTCGTTTCCTCGTTATCCTTCCCTAAGTGTTTGATGTTCTACACCTGCCCTGCTCGTTATCCCTCGTTTGTCTTCCCTATATAATACCCTCATGTTTCATTGTCCTGTGTCAGTCATTGCGTGTGTATGTACTATGTCGTGTATGTGAATCGTGCCAGTCGTTGTTCCTGTGTTCCTGTTTCTATAACCCAGTCCTGTCTTAGTAAGTGTTAGTTTAGTTTCTGTCAAAGTGTTGTCTAGTTTATTGTTTAGGTAGTCTTGGTCTTGCTCGTTTTATTATTTTGTTATCTTTTCGTTCACCCCCTCACGGGTGTTTTTGTTTCTTTGTATTTATAATAAAGTCTTGTTTGTTAACCCCTTCACCACCTGCCTGCATTTGGGTTCTCTTCTGCCAATCCGTGACATCATCTGCATAACAGTGGAAGCTAATTCCATGTTTTCTAATAATGTTTCCAGGGGGCAGCATGTATATGGAAAATAGCAAGGGTCCTAAAACCGATCCCTGAGTTAATCCATAATTTACTTGCGTTAGATTTGATGATTCCCCATGTAAATGGACAAATTGATATCGGTCTGATAAGTAAGATATGAACCATTGTAGTGCCTGTCCCTGAATACCGGTATAATTGTGTAAGCGATCTAGAAGTATTTATTTAGCACTATCTACGTGGATATTAAAATCTCCGACAATTAGTACTTTATCAACGTTAACCAATAGGTCCGATAAGAAGTCCGCGAACTCTTTCAGATAAACCAAAGTTTATGTGTTTTTGTTTTTATGACATTCCTACATCCCAAACACAGCTACAGCTAATAGAATTGGTAGTGTTAGATTTATATTGTGCGAATAATCAAGCATTGACAATAGTCCACTGTATTAGAGGGGCATCCAAATAAAATTGGTGTTTTTAAGGTGAATAAAATACTATTTTCCCCTATACACTTCATCACGGATTTCTTTAAAAAAGTCTAAAATCATGTCTCGTTCTCGTGAACCCAGTCTCTTGTCTTGTCTCGTCTCACTTATCCCATGTCTTGTCACACCCCTAATAAATAGGCAGACATATGTTAGAAATGGCATAGAAACAATTTACATTTGGGTGGGGTCGCAACATATCTAGAGGCTTGAATATCCTAGAAACATTGCGTGGATTTTACTAGCAACCACCCAGTATACCTAGCAACTGGCTTGGGAACCATCCAGAAAAAAATCTTTTTTACACGCTCCCCATGACTGAAAAAAATCACTGAAAATATTTTTGTTTGCATACAGCTAGGAGTGCAGCATACTTTATTATGATCATTTATTTGCACGATACTGTTAGTGTGGATAATTCCATAAATAGTTCTAGATGACATATTGTCAAAATAGTTAATTTCTCCGAAATCACAGTAGTTTACTTTCTATCCATAAGTCATGATTAAGAATGCTGTAATGCAACCGTTGCGCTATGCTGATATCTTTTTAATCCAGTTAATAAATGAAAAGCTACACGGCCCCAGTTGTACAGGGTAGTGTTGCTGTTGATGGCGATGAATATAAGTGTTGCACGACACATCGATATTAGAAAAGTACCGCGATACCCCTCTGTTACAAACTATACTTTTTCTCTTCTATTTGGTATCGATACTCTATAAACACACAGGTTTCAGAGCTGTAATTAAGCAGGGTCTGGAGACACGTTATGATCCATGTGCAGAGTTTAATACAAGGGGCAAGGAAAAAGACATGAACAGAAGCCAGGCACAGGTCAAAACCAGAGAAACAGGCAAGTCCAAATCACAAAAACACAAGGGGTTAATCCAAAAACACAGCAAGAGTCAAGCACAGTAAATCCAAAAAGCATAAACAATGAACGGTAAGAATTGTGATCGGCAGAACAACAAGACTTCACAAAGAGCAGGTAAGCATCCAAGCTATATATAACATAAGGAATGTAATGCTATATATAACATAAGGAATGTAATGGCGGAGGGAAATGACGTGGTCATAATTCAGACGATGGCACCCACAGGCGTTGTGGAGGGACAAGATCTGGGGCAGGTGTGACAGCTGTATTTCATGAGATGCATCTATTTGCGGCAGGCCGGCAGTTTGTGTGCGGAGCGCGTTTGAGTCATTATGTTAGCAACATGCTAATTCCTGCTAACGACATGCCAAATCATGCTAGCAACATGTTAATAGAGGGTATGAATTGACGTTACTTTCCCATGTGAATACGCCCCCTTGAGTAGCAGAACACTCAGCAAAATGTCTGCTTAAAATAGAGAATGTGAAGCTGACGTCACGCCCTATGTTGCATGTTGCAGTGGCGCCGTCATCTTGGGAGGTTAATACTCCACTGTAATTGTTTTGATATGTACCGTTACTTGTTTTGTTAGATATATGGAGAAATCGAAAGTGAAAGAACCATGGGATTTTCCTGAACGACTCTGCGTAATGCTATTGCAGTTTTTAACACAGCAAGATCGACCTACCATAGTTATATTTCCTTATCAAACCAGAAAAACAAAACACTGCATTGAACGCACTAGCAGCCATCCTCCCAAGATGGTGCAACATTTAACGCGGCGTGACGTTGATTAACAAAACACAATTATTAACTTAAATTAAAAGCAGTTGGACTCGACGGTGATGTCACAAATGGTCTCGGGTGAGACAGAGATACAAAGAAAAGAGGACCCAAGTGCAGACAGGAGGTAAGGGGTTAACAAGACTTTAATAATAATAAAACATGGACAAAACAAAAACCCACGATGGGGTAAAATAACCAAGATATAAACAGGAACGCGGACTAACTAAACTGGACAGGACTAAAAAAATAACATTTACCATATACCTACAAAAACTAGACTACACTGACAAGACATGAACTCAACACGACACAGCACAATGAACCGACACAAGACAGAGAACACAGGGGCATTAAATAAAGGGACAAATCAAAGGGGAACAGGTGTGGGGCATGAACTAATAAACAACCAGTAACGAGAGATACAAAAGGGCGGGAACACAGACAAGGACCGGAGAGAGTATTGAAGGCCGACAGGGTCAAAATGACTCTCTCTACACATAACAAGGGATCCTGCCGTGATTCTGCTACAAGATCAAGACAGACATGACAAGATGAGGCAGAATCACGACAGGTGATCCTTACGACTTACAGAGGAACTAGGTGTCCTTGGACAATGATATGTTGCACGGAATTGCGTTTCTTGATTTATTTTTTGTACCTGATTTCAACGCCTACACAAAGCAAAGTGGTTTCACAAACTGAATCTTACAAGATTTACGTTTCTCTTCTAATGTTAACAGTGTTGACAATACGTTAATCTCTATGTTTGTATGAAATACATCTGCTTAGAAGGTTAAAAGAAATAGAGGCTCTCTCCCAACACTGTGTTCATATTTATCTAAGGTTGCAAAATGCTGGGAAAACTACATTTACGCAACATATAAAGGTGTAGAAAGTTGGTAGGTAAACGCTGACCTCATCATCATCATAACAATAGCTCGTGGTCAAGTAAAAAAACTTCAGATATTTGCATTTGTTGACACTATGCCATGTCTGAATCCAAGACACTGGAATTAGAATTGTCATGTGACCTAGACGCGCTGTCATCTCTAGTGTCACACGAGTGGAAGCACTGACAGTGAAAATCTTTGGCTGAATCCAAAATGGCATACTCAATGAGTAGGTACTTAATTTCAGTAAGTACGTACTTAACGAGAGCTAAATGGGTACGTACTGTTTTGCCTGAATGGGTATAGTATGAACGCTATCGACCGCCGTACGGCATATTGACGTGATCATGTGATGTAATTCTTCTTCTGATCCTTATCAATGGCAGATGGCTGGCAACTTACGTTTGAGGTGCATATCCGCCACCTACTGTACTGGAGTGTGGGAAATAGATTAGCCATGTGATGTAATGACAAGCGCAACAACGTAACATGGGTTTTGTACAAGTAAACAACACATGAAACAAAACTTTCAATTTTCTTCCAGTACAGCACATTCAGAGCTTTTTATTTTCATGTATTTTCACTTTTACCTTGTAGTGCTATATGCTTTTGATAAAAGTAAACAATTAAAAGGAATACAACAGCTTTGTGATAAGTTTTCTCAGTTAAATTTCGGCAATAACAGGCCCATCCACACTTCCCATTGTAAAGAATGATTATGCCAATGGAATGTTCTTTTTGTAACAGAAACATGCTTGACTGTAAACTATTCTTTTATCTGTATTTTATTTTGTCTGTATTCTGCTTATTGGTTGATGTCTCTCACGTAGATAGGTTGCTCCAATATGTATTTTATAGTAGTATTAAAAACAACCTGAGCAAATCTTTTCTATGGTGTTTTTATGTGCTAAGTATGTTTTAACATGGACGTTATCCAAATGTTATCCCACCAAGCTCTCGTTTTACTTTCACTTTCTCCTCATCTGTTCTTTTCTTTCTTTGTCCATAAAACTACACCCTTTTTACACGTTTCTTCATTTTTCGTTTGGATAAATAAGTTTAAGTTTTAATTTTTGTAATTAATTGGTTTAGGGCTTATTTGTGTTTTGTAATTGTTTGTTTATGAAAGGTGATTAGAAAGTTGAATTGGGCCAAAGTGTATCCGTTAAAACCACCTAATTAAAATGATCTGGTGAATAATTATCATGTATCTTATTACATCTGTGAGTTAAAAAAACATTTAAGCAATATATAATATTGTAAAGGGCAAATATACATATAAAACACAAACGTAAATATACTGCTGAAAATAAGCTCAATATTAATGCTTCGTATTTAGATTCTATGAATTAAAACTATGCATAAAAGCACGGTCAATTTAAGAACAAAGCAAGGTCAATGTTAATGTTACATTAGTTTTACAAAAATTAACAACATGTTTAATTGTACATGAAAGTCGGCTGAGACTGTTTTGCGGGCTGTGCGTGGTATTCTGTCCCATGGGCTTATGGGATATAGAAGCATCTCAAGTATCTGTTGTTGAGTACTTCTAAATCTGGGCGTAACCAGTAAGCCATCCGGGAATTTCTCGCCTTCTCTTTTATGAATACTGAAGATTCGGACATACTACTCTGTTCAAGTACTGTTTTCTCCTACAACATAGTAGGTAAATAGGCGTATTCGGATGCAACATTAGTATAGGCACGTCCAAATCTCGCAAGAAACCGTCCACCACCCGGGTATTTCTCGCCTACTGTTTAATACTGACGATTCTGACAAACTATTCGTTCGCCTACTGATTTCTGGCTAGTATATAGTAAGGAAGTATGCCATTTCGGATTCAGCCACTCTCTCCAGCCTCCGCTACGTCATGGACTACACTTTCCACTATCCTCTACGCTCCCTCACCTGTCTCTCGTTAGCAATCCCCACACCTGTCAGCGATCCCCTCATCACCAGGACACTATTTATTCTCTCTCTGTCATACTCTACCTGGCTCTCATTCTGAGCCATGGATGGACATTTCTGGTCCTGGGGCCTGTTCCATAAAACACGATTACGAAATAAGCCAGGCTTATTTTGGTAAGTCAGACGTATTGTCAGTCAATTCGGATACATAAAGCAAACTTAAAATAGTTCGAACTCAGTTACTATGGCAACTTATTCTGGGAAATTAGCCTGGTCCGGGGCAGGCTAACTGTCAGGTTAAGCCTTAGTTGTTGCTTAACTAGAGGTCAACGTAATGTGATGATATTACCACTGATTCTCTGTCATGATGCAATATTACTGTCACGGATTGGCAGAAGAACCCAAGCGCAGGCAGGCAGTGAAGGGGTTAACAGATATATTTATTATACAAAAAACAAAAACAGAACAAAAACACCCACAATGGGGGAAAACAGAACTAAGAAATATAAAACAAAAGACTTCCCACGGGGGGGCAAAATGAAAACAAGAACAATAAACTAAACGAAAGGACACGACCAAACGTCTTAAATAATACAAGGCACAAAACTCACAAACCACGAACAGGGCAAGGAACAGGAACACGGCTGAGAGCACGAACATGAACACAAACACAATGCAATATACGAGCACAGGACAAAGAAACATGAGGGTATATAAAGGGAAGACAAACGAGGGATAACGACATGGGGCAGGTGTGGTTAATCAAACACTCAGGGAAAGATCACAAGGAAACGAGAGGAGCGGGGTCAATGACAAGACACTGGAGAGAACGTATATTATTGTCAAAAGGACAATAATAAGTTTCTCTCCACACATAACCAAAGACCTTGTCATGGCTCTGCTACAGACCAAGAAAAACATGACTAAGGAAGCAGAGCCATGACAGAAGCCCCCCCTTTAATGAGCACCTCCAGGTGCTCACCAAGGGGTAGACGGACAGAGACAAGGAACGACTGAGACAGAGACAAGAAAACCAGACAAACATGGTGAACATGAAAGGGGCAGACAGGACAACAAGCAACAACAGGACTTGGGTGAGCATCAAAAATAACAAACATGGGAGGGGGGTGAGGGACCAAAACAAGGCCATAGGGGGCAGTCCATAGGGTTGGGGAAAAGTCCAGTCCCCGGTGCAGCTCGAGGGCGCGGAGTCCTGGGGGACTTAGGGGGAGTCCTGGGGGGACAGTCTTTTGCCCTGGGAGTTTCCCAGGGCCGGCTGGAGCGGACTTGCGGACCGGCTGGAAGACCGGCTGGACATGGCTTAGACGCCGGCTGGAAGGCCGGTTGGACATGGGCTTGACGCCGGCTGGAAGGCCGGCTGGACATGGCTTGACGCCGGCTGGATCACCGGACTGGACGCCGGCTGGATCACCGGACTGGACGCCGGCTGGATCACCGGACTGGATGCCGGCTGGATCACCGAGACTGGACGCCGGCTGGATCACCGGACTGGACGCCGGCTGGATCACCGGACTGGACCAGTACACAGACTAGACACAGGCCTGGACACTAAGACTAGACACAGGACTGGACACAGGACTAGACACAGGACTGGACACAAGACTGGACCACGGCTGACGCCAGCCGGCTGCACCGGACTGGACGCCGGCTGGACCACCGGACTGGACGCCGGCTGCACCGGACTGGATGCCGGCTGCACCGGACTGGACCGGTGCACCGGCTGGATGGCAATCCGGACTGGACGCCGGCTGGATCGCGGCTGGACGGACCGGCCTGGATGCCGGCTGGATGCCGGACTCCACGGACTGGACCGGCTGACCACCGGACGTGCCGGTGACCTGTGCCGTCAGCACGTGCTGTGCTGGCTGTTAGAGTCCACGACTGCCCGCCGCTGCCTCTTCTTCTTCCGCCGAGCCACCCGCCTGGTGGTCGGCGTGAAGGAAGGAGGTATAAGGCACAGCGGCTCCGGCTGGGGACTCCTAGGACGTGGATCCCCAGGATCGCTCGCCTCCCCCGCTTGCCAATGAGGCTGTGGATGGTGGAGAGGCTGCCGAGAGTGAGGGGGGATGGCGTGGCGAATGCCCACAACCCCATCTGCAGGGAACCACCCTCAGGGATCGTGACCAACGGAGATGGGTAGCAGGCACTTGTTGAGACCGTGGACTCCGACCGCCCACGGCGGACAGCCACACGGCGTCGAAGTCCAACGGCCTCAACGCCCTCATCTCCGCCCTATGAGAGTGGATTCCTGAGACCGGAGTTGAACAGCACGCCAGCTCCTCCTCCCCAAAGACGCCATTCTCGGCGACATCCAAGAACCTCTCCACATACTCGTCCAACTCTCGCTCCCTGGCGAAGTCGCAAGGACGGCGAGCTAGGTGGGACCGTCCAGTGATTCATACCCTGCCTGCTGGGTTCTGGGATGGCTCGTGATTCTGTCAGGGATTGGCAGAAGCAACCCAAGCGAGGCAGGCAGTGAAGGGGTTAACAAGATATATTTACGTAATTATTTCAGAAAAGTCATTACAGTTTTCCTCTCTACATCGGCGCGTTGACAAGATTGCGGTCATTGGGCTCTATATGCTGTGACCAAAACAGTAACTCTTATTTAAAGGAATGTAAAACAGTGGCCTTACCTAAAATTCATCATTTTAAATACTTTTTGTATGTTATATTTTGATTTAATAAATTTTAACACATATGTGACCCTGGATCACAAAACCAGTCTTAAGTAGCACGGGAACATTTTTAGTAAAAGCACAAAAATACATTGTGTGGGTCAAAATTATCGATTTTTCTTTATATCCAAAAATCATTAGGATATTAAGCATTAAAGATCATGTTCCATGAAGATATTTTGTAAATTTCCACCTTAAATATATAAAAACTTTATTTTTGTGAGTGGATGGTCTGCCAACGTGCACCCTGATTAACAACTTCAAAGGCAATTTTCTCAATATTTTGATTTTTTTGCGCTCTCAGATTGCCATGAGTTTTAAACGGTTGTATCTCAGTCAGATATTGTCCCATTCTAACAACTCATATATTATAGAAAGTTTATTTATTCAGCTTTCAGATTATGTAAAAATCTCAATTTCGAAAAATTGACCCATAAGACTGGTTTTGTTGTCCAGGGTCACATATATTGTCTTTGTTAGATGTATATGATTTGAATAACTGCTAAGATTACCTTTCATATCTAAAAGTTCTGGAAAAAGTAGTTTCAACTCAATTATGCTCCTTCCTCCAAAGGAATGACATCAATGAAGAATTCCAGTCTGGATTTAGAGCATGTCACAGTACAGAGACTGCTTTGATCAGAGTTACAAATGATCTGCTATTGGCGTCTGACCGAGGTTGTATCTCGTTATTGGTGCTGCTAGACCTTAGTGCTGCATTCGAACCATTGACCACAGCACACTCCTACATAGACTCGAAAATTATGTCGGCATTAAGGGAATAGCTTTGAAATGGTTTAAATCTTATTTATCCGACCGTTTTCAATTTGTAGCAATAAACAATGAGGTGTCACGCAAATCGCAAGTCCAGTACGGTGTACCACAGGGCTCAGTCTTAGGGCCTCTGCTCTTCGCATTATACATGCTACCTCTAGGAGATATAATAAAGCGACACGGAGTTAGCTTTCACTGTTATGCTGATGATACTCAACTTTATATCTCCTCGAAGCCTCATGAAACACAGCAGTTCCATCGAATAATGGAATGCATAGTCGATATAAAAAACTGGATGAGTAACAACTTTTTATTACTGAACTCGGACAAAACGGAAGTGTTACTTATTGGACCGAAACTGCTATAAGTAACAACCAAGAATACTGTTTAACTATTGACGGATGTTCCATAAAACCCTCGTCGTCAGCAAAGAATCTTGGCGTTCTATTCGATAGTAATCTGTCATTTGAGAGCCACGTCGCCAACACCTGTAAAATTGCGTTTTTCCATTTTAAGAATATATCTAAACTACGTCATATGCTGTCAATGTCAGATGCAGAGAAGTTAATTCATGCATTCATGACATCAAGACTAGACTACTGTAATGCACTGTTAGGTGGTTGCCCTGCAGGCTTATTACAAAAACTCCAATTGGTCCAAAACGCGGCAGCTCGAGTTCTTACACGTACAAAAAAGTATGAACATATTAGCCCGGTTCTGTCAACCTTGCACTGGTTACCTATAAAGCATCGCGTTAACTTTAAAATCTTGCTTATTACCTATAAAGCCTTACATGGTTTAGCTCCTCAGTACTTGAATGAACTCCTTTTGTATTACAGTCCTTCACGTGCATTACGCTCTCAGGCGTCCTGTCAGTTGGTAATACCTAGAATTTCAAAATCAAGTGCAGGTGGTAGATCCTTTTCCTATCTAGCGCCTAAACTTTGGAATAGTCTTCCCTGCACTGTCCGGGAGGCAGACACACTCTGTCAGTTTAAATCTAGACTAAAGACGCATCTTTTTAATCTTGCATACACTACTCTTCCATAATATAAATCTTCAGAGGGTTTAGGCTGCATTAGTTAGATCAACCGGAACCAAAAACACAACTGATGTACTTGTTGCATCAAAGAGTACAGAACAGTACTCTACTCTCAGCCAGTCTTGTCTCATTGTTCCAAGGTTACCACAGCGAGCAGGATGCAGTTCATGGCCTGACCTGATGGTAGAGCGGAGAATGGGAAGTGGGGACCTGACAAGAGCTGAGATGATAGAGCTGGATAAAGAAGGACGCGGTCTCTTGACATGTCTTCACCACAAAATTTCAAATGCTATTAGATTATTAATGATAATCTTAAACTATAATTTATTTTATTATTAAGTTTATTTATTTTATTTAGCCTTGTTGTGCAAGTTCTCTGGAGCTTGTGCAGAGGCAGCAGCTTTTGCCAGAGGGGAACTGGAATCCCCTGGTTGGGCCTGGGTTCTCCTGAGGTTTTTTTTCTCGATTAGAGTTTTGGGTTCCTCGCCACCGTTTGCATACTGTTTTTGCACTATCTGCCTGACCGGGGGGGCTGCTTTAGAATTTTAAAGTTTTACTTAATTAATATTGCATATAGGAATTTATAGTCTGTTATATTTGACCTGTGCTTCTCTCTCCTTTATCCTAAATGTGTGCTCCCACTGAGCGTGTGTGTGTGTGTGTGTGCGTACTTGTCTGTGTACGTACGTGTGTGTGTGTGTGTTGTGTGTGTGTGTGTGTGCGTGCGCATCCGTGTGTGTGTGTGTGTGTCTATGTCTATGTGTGTTAGTACGTGTGCATATTGTGTGTGTGGAGTGTTTTGTATGTGGGTATGTCTGTCTTCTGTGTTTTCAACCTTTTCTTGTTTTTGCCGGTACAACTTTAATTATTTTGCTTATAGTCAATATGTCTCATGTACAGCTGCTTTGTAACAATTAAAATTGTAAAAGCGCTTTATAAATAAAGTTGAGTTAAATGTTTAAACTAATGTCAATAAAGTTTGAATTTAAACATTCCCCAATAAACCGATACTAGCTATAAAAAATTCAAACAATTATATTGGCCAAAAAGATGTAAATCCAAACAATTCATAGTGACCTACAGTTTCAAAAAATGGCAAGGTAAAATGGGATGCCTTGTGTTTTGTATATTGTCTGCCTGACGAGAGAGAGGCTGCCAATGATGGTTGTAGAGAAAGACTGATGGGGCAATAAGATGATTTTTGATGACAATTAAACAGACAAGAGTTATAATTTTTTGTAGCCTTAAATTTTTTACTTTTCCTTCAGTTTAATAAATAATTTTACTGTAGGCTATAGCTGCTTGCTGCAGAGAAAGCTATTAAATAGTGTTGAAACAAAAGGTCCCGTGTCACTGTCTTATGGCGTTTTTCTTGCATCTTTTTCCAGTTGTTGGATTTTCAGGTTTAACTTTCATCTTTATTAACTTTTCAGCTATATTTATTTTGGTGCGGAGGTAGAGCTTGTACACACTCTTTATCTTCTTTGCATTTTTCTGTAGGAACAGAAAAAATGATTTGACGGGGTACAATTGGCATTTTGTTGTAATGACTAAATATTCCTCTTGTCACATGTGGTCCCAGTCTACAGTGTCCTGCAGACAATCTGCAAAATACACAATGTGAGCCCCTCAACACACAAGTGGGCCTTCGAATCTAATGTGCAAACAGTGATTTCTGTACCTAGACTAACCTGTGAACATACAGACACATTATTCTGAATTGTAGATGGTTATCTGTAGTGTTGTTTTTGGCGGCCTGTTTTAATTTTAGTTTTAGTCTAGTCTTTGTGTCAAGCTGTCATTTTAGTTTTTATTAGTTTTAGTCACGTTCATACTCTTTTTAGTCTAGTCAAGTTTCAGTTGACTAAAAGTCAGAGCATTTTAGTCTTATTTTAGTCAGAATTATCCATGACTATTTTCGTCTAGTTTTAGTCGACGAAAATTGATGACATTTTAGTCTAGTTTTAGTCAATGAAAATTGTATTTTAGTCTCTTTTTAGTAATGCAATTTTATTTAACCCAGTCAATATAGTATAAGCACCTAGTAGTATAGACGAAACCAAAATTTTCTTTTAGCCAAACCCATTTCAAACAAGGTTATCTTATTGTATTACTGTTACCTTATAGACTCAAGAATAAATCCACTCCAGACACGGAAGACGGTCTGATTTGAATTTACGGCCATCGGTTGGTGTGGGAATCTCTAGGCATTACACGATGTGATTCGATTACGATTCAGAGGGCTGCGATGCGATGATAAAACGATTCTCGATGCATCTTTTTCCTATACAAATTTTCTTTTTCTTGCTGTGTGACTATTAAAATCAAAGTATTTGTCATAACTCAGACCGATTTTACTTACAATATCCTTTATTAATAAAACAAATGGAAGTGATTTCGCAAGTCAACTGGAAGGTTGCATTTGCCAGCATTGCAAAGAAAAAGAGTGACTGCCCTCAGTGCCCTGTAGTAGCATACAGAATGAAGTAAATTAATGCAGACTTTTTTGCACATAGCACTGGAGCTAGAGAGGTTTAAAGTTATTATAGTTCACTAAAGTATTTTTTGTCTGAGTGTTCAATTTAACGGGACTTTTATTTTGACGGGTCTTTGGTTAGATGCTTGAGTTTTTGTGTTTGCCGATAGCTTCACTCAAACAGTAAACGCTCGTAAAATAAACTCTCAGAGCAACTCTGGAGATGAAGTTCATGTGTTCACATCCTCATACAGTGCAGCGCAGATAAATCCTCGACCATCACTCGTGTTGTATGTTAAACTGTGCACATAATTCACTCAGAACAGCCAGATGACATTTATATAACAGGATTCCGCTCCGCATCTAGGTTAAAGCATCAGACGAAATAACGTTATAACATTTCGTCTCGTCTCGTTTTGGTCAACGAAAATGAAGAGACATTTTAGCATAGTTTTTATTTTGTAAACCACATTTAGTCTCGTTTTTATTCGTCAACAATATTGCATTATACATTTAATTATAGTCATCGTCACATGACCAGCATTTACGTTGCGTCTCGTCTCGTTTTCGTCACGTGATAAAGGTTCGTTGACGACCATATTTCGTCATAATTTTCGTTGACGAAAGCAACACTAGTTATCTGAAATCAAGATTTAAACTCTGTTAATCACTGCTTTAAACTCTTTAAGACATTTACACAGCACTGAATTGTAATACATTTTATACTAAATAAAAACAAGTAATGTAGGTTTAACATTTTTGTACAAGATATTTTAATAACCCTTTTCCTTGCTTACTGTTTGAATAAATTGTAGCAAAGATTATTATATAGTATTATTTAATTTATTTGTATTAAAATAGGCTATATGAATATATTTGAACACTTTATACTTACTGCATGCATTGAGTCATTTAGGAATTTCTTGCCAATCTTTCCGTCTGGTTTCATTATTTGCAGCGGTAGTACCACAGTTTCGTACCTTTTGAGGTTTAAATTCTTCTCACGTTTTGCAGAAGGTGGCGGTAATGCACCAATATGCTTGATGTTAACCGCTGTTAAACACATAAGAAGAAGAAGAGCACCAATCACCACTCTCTTTTCCTTAGCGGGTCGATTTGTTGAAAGCTTGACTTGTAGGGCTGCTGAATATTAGCGTGCACACGCAATTATCTGAACTAGGTGAACCTGACTCAAATTAGTCAGATCACATGATCTTCAACTTCACTTTATGGAACCGAATTAAGCTGACTGATGAGTTTGGTTCATTCAAGCCAGGTGTTGGCTTTAATCTCCGCTTTTCTTAGCGGCCTTTTATGGAACAGGCCCCTGGAGAGTCACTGTCCTGCAGAGTTGAGCTCCAAACAGCTCCAAAACATCTGCCTTGAAGTCTTCTAGTATTTCTCGTTCCAAATAAAAAAAGTTTAAAGTGAAAAGATGAGTGTTTATTTATTAATGAATTACAATTCAAAACTCATTCATATAATTATCATATGAGTTAATTAATATTTATTAATTAATATTACACATAGCATTTAAATTAATATAACTATATTCGTATAAAACCCAAATTTTATATATAAAGCTTTTTAAATTAAAGAAGCAACAACATGTCTTTAGATCTTTTTGTAAACCTATTTAAATAATTTCAATTCAGTTGATTCTGTATTGATATATAGTCAGTAGCTGCCTTCTCAAACTTTCACTGCAGCAGTGTTCATTCCTGCCTTGTTAATGTGTTTCAGTTCATGACATTTTTTTCATAATGATCTTGTCATCTTCAACAGAAAAATGAATTGCGCTGATACTTGCGAGAAGTCAGTCAAACTGATGATGCTTTCGTTATTGGCGGTTTGCCGCACATGTCACACTTTCAGGTGCACGCGCCTCACAAACTCTGGATCAAACCTGAGTTGACAGATAAAGTTTATACCAAGCATTGTGCTACAGCTGAACCTGATCTAAACCAGGTTGGGTTTGTCTGGTTTTGTCAACTCAAAATTTACTCTGCAACTCAGTGTTTGTTCACCTCGCTTCGTGATACAGACCAGTGGAATCTGAGAGTGCAAAAAATCTAAATATTGAGAAAATCGCATTTAAATTTGTCCATCAGAGGCGTTGTAGCAGGCAGTTGCTAATAAGAAACGGGTTTGTTTTAACGCTCTCCATTGGTTTATCGCTGTAATGACGTTGTGGAGAGTAGATGAACCTGAACGAAGAAATTCGAAGCTTTACATAGAGACCAAACTTGAGTGGGTAATTCTCAAACAGTGGGCAGCAGCAATTGAAGTGTGTATGCGTGTTTCCGGCCCTTTTTGTTCGCAATTTTGCTGCATCTACTCACAACAATAAAGTTTTGATATATTTACAGTAGTGTCACGGAGAGGCCCCGTGACTATACATGAACTATGCACACTGATTCATTCTCACATACATTTACATACATATACATTAACACAGTCTGTTTGCCGGTACTGACCTGTGTAATATTGTAAGGAGATGTGGAATATTGTATGTTTAAATGTGAATTGTGTGGAGTGTAATGAAAGTGTATATTGTGTTAATGTTTGGCAAGTAGTTATAGCATTAGCGTTTGCAGGTTTTGAGTTTATGTATGGCATTATCCACCATTATTCATTATTCATTCATTCAATCATTTAGTGCACATGTAATTTGTTTTCTTACCTGCTAAATGGTACATTCCAGGGGGCGTGGCCTTGGGTTGAAAATGGCTGCTAGATGCAGCATGGTGGGGAGTGCAGTTGTGTGCTAGTCAGTGGTATGCTAGTCAGTGTGGACTCATAGTTTGATCGCATGGTTGGGGCGATTGCCTCCATGTTAATTTACAGCTCATAAATGCTTACTCCAGGTATGGGTTTGCAAATATGTTTATTTTATTTTACTTTGAAGTTTTTTTTTCTTTCACGTGTTTGTTTTGTTTTCATCTGGGATTCTTGCACTGCTTGGATTAAAGCCTACTTTGAAACGGGACTTACTTTGTCTTGGACATTCTTATGCCTCCAGCTGCCCGAGCTATCGCTCACAAGTAGGAAATTTACAAAATATCTTCTTAGAACATGATTTTTACTTAATATCCTAAGGATTTTTGGCAAAAAAGATAAATGGATATTTTTGACCCATACAATGTATTTTTGGCTATTGCTACAAATATACCCATACTACTTAGGACAGGTTTTGTGGTCCAGGGTAAAAAACAAAATAATTAATTTTAAAATCAATACTGCGACCCTTGCAGCTAAAGAGATTTTTCTTTGTAGCTGCTGAACTTTGACCAGCATAAACCAGCCTTCACCATGGGAATGAATTATGGGTTGATTGGGACCAGATTTCTCCAGGGGATCCTGCTGAGATCCCGATTCTTCCAAGTGCCACTCACCATCCAATCTTTGATTAAATCCACCTCCTGCCATGCACCTATCTTCACCGTGGTCTCTTTAGAGTGGCCAATTTTAGAGACACTGTAGACAGGCTTAGTTTCGCACATCTCAGCAGCAGAGGCAGCTCCAGGCTGACATAAGGGCCCGACTCGGGAGCATACTGCTATTGTAAACTCTGGGATACCTATTTAATGAAGTAATCATTCGAGAAGACTCCGAATCACTGCTCATGTGTGAGTTATCTCATCTCTATCAATTACAGTGCTGCTGTAATGGTTCCCAGAGGAGAGCCCTGTCATGAGCTTCCTTGCCCATTTAGCAAGTCAAAGCTGTCCAACCTGTAGTACCTCTACCAGTATTTCCGCATGTGTCTCCTTTTATCTTTTGTGGCAAATCTATAGCCTACTGCTATCATTTTTCCAGTTTTCTAGTGCTGTTGGCATATACAGTAAATGTCAGGTAGAATCAAGTTAAGCCTGAACACCAACATTGGCAGCACACCTGACCTGATGGCTAAATTGAATCTTTTTTTGAATGCTCTTTTGAATTAAGTCAGCAACAATGATAACATTTTGTAGCCTTGTTTTTACATGGCTTTAATCGTTTCTAATCACTTTAAACATGGTACATGATACACTAAAAAATCCTGGGTTATTTTTTCTACCCAAATGCTGGGCTGAGCCATTTGGGTCATTTTTGGGGGTTTTTTTGTCAGTCCTGGGTAGTTTTTGTAGTTCTGTGTAACCCAAACGCTGGGTTATACTCTGGGTCATTTCGCTGAGAGTTGAATTAATGCACCCCCTCCCCCACCCAGACGTATTAACCCAGCTCATTGGGTCAAATCAATTCAGCAGACCCGCAGCTCGAGCTGTCTGAATTCGAGGTGGAAGTTAAAGGCGATAGGCAGAAAAGCTGCATATTATTTACTTTATTTAGTCACTAATATATTTTTAAGAGTTATTTAGACGAGAATGTATGTGTTTAAAGTTCAAATCTGTAGTCAGTTAATAATATAGCGTCTGTTTAAAGTTCCAGTCAGTGAAATCTAACGGCGAGGTTGCGAATTGCAACCAACCGCTAACTCCACTCCTCCCGTTCGAAACACTACGACGGCTGACAGAACATGGCGAATTATATGCGAGGGGACCCCCGCGGTGTAGGTAAATAGCTCGTTCTAAGGTAAGAAAATCTTAACGCTTCATTGTGTAAGCTCTTTATACACCTCTGAAGGTGTACTCTGACTTATTTTTTTATATTATATTGCATTTCTATAAATAGATCCTCCAAAAACTTACACAGCTTGGATGTTTTCGGAGACGTGAGCTTCAGGGAACCACCGAGTGCTCGGCGCTCATGTATCCCGCCTACGCAACCTCACCTTGCAAGTCCTTCTGAAATTAACCGCTGGCTCTGATATCTGTAACGTTAGCAGTTAAGCTAGTTTTCAAATAGTATTAATTCTGGGCATATGTCTAACGGTAAATATTTGGTTACATAAATCTATTCTTTGTTTTTTTTTGCAAATCGTTTTTGACTGAGGGCAAAGTTAAGTTTCATAAGTTTATATTTTTTATTTAACTTTGTACCGCTGACTTTTGACTTTTTTTGCACATACAGTATGTTGCCTGAATCATTTGAAGTTTATGACTTGTGTGTAAATGTGTGTAATGTACTAAAAATAATTAGAAAAAATAAAGCTAATACAATGTTGATCATTTGTTTATCATGTGAGTTATTTAACTTTAAAAGATTATTTTAAAAGGAATACAAAAAAACATTGAAAATATAACCCATTAATGAAATCAAATTAACCCAGTATTTTTGTAAGAAATAACCAATTTTTGGGTCGAAAAACAACCCATTTCCTGGGTTAAAATTAATAACCCAACTTATTGGGTTAGTTTAACCCCAAATGTGTTCTGTCCTATATTTACCCAGCAGCTGGGTTAAAAACAACCCAAATTGGGTTGTGTTTAACCCAGTGTTTTTTAGAGTGTACAATGTGAAAGTACACTGCGGTACTTTTGAAATAAAATAATTGACAACTACATATTTGATTGTTCTGTGCTGCACCTTTGTAGCTACTCTGATAGAATTCTCATATCTCAAACTATGTTGGGCATTGTTATGTTTGAATAGAAAATGGCCCTGCCCAAACTGTTGCTGTAAAATTAGAAGCACACTTTTCTCTTGAATATCATGGTATGTTGCAGCATTAAGATTATGCTCACAGAAATGACTAAAGAAGTCAAATCAGTCCACATATTGTATGTATATCCAGGGTGCATTTGCTAGGGGGGTTTCCTCCATTCTGGTCTTTTTATCCGTGCCTCTACTGTAAGCCCTGGTGGGGACAAAATGTATCCCCCCTCCACCATTGTGACTTGATATTTAACAAATAGACCATAATATAAAATACCTAAAATAAGGATATTTAAAAATATATAAATAAAAACCTACAGCGTGATGAAAACAACTATAAAATCAGAAATAGATTTTCACTGTCAGCACTTCCAGTCGTTTGACAACAGAGATGACCGCGCGTCACATGACATGTCTTGAATTCAGACATGGCATAGTGTCATCAAGTGCAAATCTCTGAAGTATTCTGACTTGACCACGAACTGTTGTCATGATGATGAGGTCAGTGCTTCCACATAGAAATGCATGCCCATGTAGAGCTGTCAAACGCGATTAATATTTTTACAGACAACTACAGCGCAGATACCTTTTGAAGTAATGAAAACAAACTTATATTTGTTTCAACAGTTCATTAACACTTCAACAGTTTGTTTGGATGAAACATGCAGTTAGTTCACTTGTCATGATTCTGCCCTCTCTTGTCACGCTTTTTGAGCCTTGAGGCAGAATCATGACAGATCCACGTGTTTCATGTGGAGAGAGGTATTTTTGTCCTTATGGCTTTCCATACACGCTCTCCGGTCTTGTCTCTGTTCTCGCCCTCTCGTCTACTTATTATTGCTCGTTTATTGTTTTATGCCCTTCACCTGTTACCCTCTTGATTTTATCCCTTACTTAATGCCCCTGTGTCTTCTGTCTTGTGCCGGATCATTTTGTGGTGTTGTCCTTGATCCACCTTGTCTTGTATTGCTACGTAAGTCTAGTTTAGTTATTTGAAGTCCTGTCTAGTGTTGTATTTAGTCTTGTCTTGTCTAGTTTAGTGAAGTCAGTCCATGTTCCTGCATACCCTTCCTGTTCTTACCTTGCTGTTCTTTTGTTTTACCCCCTCGTGGGTTTTTGTTTTGTGTTTGTATTTATTATTAAAATCCTTGTTTACCCCTTACCCGCTGTCTGCGCTTGGGTCCTCTGTCCTTGTTCCCTAACCGTTCCTGACAGCACTTTACAGCAAACCTCTACTCGTCTCCATCAAACAGAAAATGCACAAATTTGATTCTGTATGTCATCAATTCTAGCAGAATTATCATTGAATATATAAATGGATATATGCTGTAACTCGGTTTAAAACATCAGAATGTCTGTGTAAAAATAGAATGTAGTTCCAGAATCGGATTAGTAAAGTTTTAATTATTCTATAAATGCTACTTTAGCCTAATGGGCTTCACATAAGCTTAACGTTGTGATGTATTTTCTCGAAACTTTCCAAAACACCCCCCCTCTGATTTTTTTCACAAATCACACCCTGTGTATATCTACTGTATATACATGGACACACTGTATTTTAATAGAATTGCATTGTGTGTTGTAACTGACTGTTCAATTTATAGGCTACGTATGACAATAAATTCTTAAATAACGTATTTTTTTCTGGACGTGTTTAATGTGCTTAAGCTATCTGTGATCTCCTTTAAATGGTTTGTTTGGGACATTAGCGTTTCTCTACAACCAGAATAACTTGTAGGATGGAGGCTTTTTTTATCTTAATACAGTGTTTATATTTATATTTGTTTGTTTGTGTGTATTGAAATGACAACTGCTGAACAGACACTATCTAATCTGCTGAGGACTTTGGCAGTGTGTCAGCTTGTGTTGTGATGGCTGCCTGTCAGGAAATGAAGGAAGCTGAGATAAAGACACACACACACCCACACACAGAGAGAGAGAGAGAGAGAGAGAGAGTTCACACTCTTTTCCCACATTCCTACATACTGTATCCTTCTGTCTCACTAGCTGTTGTTTTATTGTTATTGGCAGTTCTCACAGAGGAGCATAAGTTAGATGCTTAGGTTCACCAAGGAAGCAAACTAAACATTGGAGAATAGAAAACAAAATGCATATGGTTTGGTGACATTCTGTAGTTCATGACTGCGTGCTGTTTTTGCCCATGTAAAACCCAAGGCATTGCTGAGCAGTTGCTATTGTTGTGGTTGTTTTAGGTGTTTACTGGCCTATGTCAAAAGAGGCCTTAAGTCTCAACGATAATCTTTCAATATAGATAACTGTATACTCCTGTTATTTTCCACCAGGCGAAAATGGTCCCTTAGAAAAGTAATAGCACACCTCTCCTGATTTGAGTGCAAGATGCAAGCGCACTTAATCCACCTTTTTCCTTTGCCCCATGACGTTTTATGCCGATTATAGGATTGACTTCAGGTTCAATAAACGAATGCTTCTCTGCTGTTTCCAGTCATTCATTTATAGTAAAATGTGAACTTACACACTGACAGCGCTCATAAATGGCATCAAAATACTGCCCACTGCTTTATAGATGAATGGGATGATTTATTTTAAAAAGTGACGGTGGATTTTGAGCTACTGTATACTTTACTTTGAAACAGACTGTGCCACACTCTAAAGATTGTGCTGTACCGTCAGGTGAACATTGCGTCTTATAAACATTATACCCAAGCTCATGTGCAACAGCTGCATTTTTTATACACATTCTACTGGTATTTTGCTGATATGAAGATGCAAGATGATGCATGAAATACCTGCAACTTTCCACAAGCATATCGGTTCAGAATTGAAATATTTTTTCAACAACATGCAGGTACTGTTCATCAGTTTCGTAATGATTTTTAATAGATTCCTGCATGAAGCAAACAGCATTATAATTCAACACATAAATCACAAAGCAATTTCCTGCAGTCAGACTAAGACATTCAATGCTGCAACGCTACTTCTGCAGGGATTTTCACCCGGAATTGTTCTTTCAGGATAAAGGTGGAAATATGACATCAAAATAAAGTTGTTAATTTGAAGTTGTATTTTTAATCTACTTGTACTACGAACATTCTCTTCATTCTGATCTTAAAAATGAATAGGTTCTGTGAAAAACAAATGAAAAATAAAATCCATTATTTCAAGAAAATGTGTACCATTTCTCTATGCACGTTGAAAGTGCTATTGTGCAGTCTTTGGGAATTGCATGCTTGTAATATTTGGGCAAGTAATGTTGTTCATCAAAGACAAGGTTGGAGAATTAATACAAAGTAAACATGTTGATAAATAATATACATTTACATTTATTCATTTGGCAGACGCTTTTATCCAAAGCGATTTACAAGTAGGGTGCACTGGACAGTTATCACTGCAGAGCAAACGGGGGTAAGGTGCCTTGCTCAAGGGCACTTCAGTCATGTCCTGGTGGAACTGAGAATTGAACCAGTGACCTTCTGGCTACGAGTCCAACTCTCTAACCACTAGGCCAGTGGTTCCCAAACTGGGGTACGCCAAGTGACGGAGGGGGTACGTGAACAAAATCCTGTAATCTACTGTTTACTTAATTATAACGCACCTTGCAATCAACCAGGCATGTTTTTCTCACAAGCTAAATATAAAGACGTGCTCCCTCTAGTGTACACAAAGCAAAATAGTAGTCACGTAGTGCCATAAAAGGTCAAATTCATGACATCCAATCAAAAAATATGCGTCCACTCATGCGTAAGTGCACGTCTTTATGTACCGCATGTAATTTGACTGCATGCGGCTTGGAATGAAGCAACAACTGCTTGTTAAATTAAAATGGATAAGTGGTTGCAAAGATTTAGGCCTGCAGCCACAGAAAGAAAATCGACTACCAGCAAGCTCGGATGATCCACAGTCCTCTGACCACACCCCGGGTCCCTCCAACAGCACTTCGGCTGCAGGTGTAAATCAACCACCCGGTCCGGTTGACACAGACACAGATAGCGATGCATCGGAAACTACAGCGTCAACTCAGGTTCAGCAGTTCACAGAAAGACGATCAAAAAGGCGTAAATATGATGAGAAATACATTTCATATGGGTTTACTTACATTGGCAGTGACGAAAATCCCAAACCACAGTGCGTTATATGTGCAAAAGTACTCTCTCATAACTGCATGAAGCCAGCGTTTTTGCGCAGGCATTTAGAAACAAAGCATGCGAGTTTGAAAAATAAACCGCAAGAGTTTTTCGAAAGACAGTTAAGACAACTCGGGAGTAGTAAGGCCCTTATAACAACGTCAGAAAACCTTAATAAGAAAGGACTGGAAGCATCCTACATGGTGAGTTACAGAGTGGCTATTGTGGAGAATGTAATTCTTTTATTATTATTTCTATTATTTATATATGAGTCATATATCATTTATTGTTTGATAGAAGAAAATTACATGCATTTAAAATGCAAATAAAAAAATGTTTGAGACCACAATTGTGACTGTAAGAAAGGGGGTACACAGAATGATGTTAAATCCCTGGGGGGATCCGCCATTGTAAAAAGTTTGGGAACCACTGCACTAGGCCACAACTGACCCCAGTTATAGCAAGTGACCCCCCTACAATATAGAAGTAGCAAGAGAATCGTAACCAAACAAAGCCATTTGTTAAAATATGGATAACCCAGCAAACAAGTTAAAAGTGTGACAATTTGCTAAAAGTTCTTTAAAAACCAACTATACAAATTACCTTCATTTAGCGAAGAGTTTTGGAAGGCATCCTTCTTTCTGTACCTCTTTCTGTACCTCTAAGATGATTATTGAAATCCACTCAAATGTACAAAACTCACTGAACACTTGCATTGAATGCATTGAGTGAAATGTTTAAGGTCTCATCCTTTCTGCCTTCTGTTTAGATTCACAGAGTTCCTGGAGCCCTTCGAGAGAGTGATCCAACCTGAGGAACTATGGCTTTACAAAAACCCCCTAGTGGAATCTGACCACATTCCAAAAAGAGTCATGTTTGTAAGTGCACATTCATACTCGTAGTTGCTTTGATATGCCTCCACTTGACTCTTCAATAAGCTCTACACATTTGATGCCCTATTTTAATGATCTAAGTGCATGGTCTAAAGCGCAAGGAGCAAGTGAACTTAGGTTGTGTCTGAATCCACTTTTGCCAGTTTAAGGATGGGAAAAATGGTCTAAAGGGGTTGTCCCTATTCTCTTAATGAGTCATGGGTGTGTTAGCCAATCAGAGTCTCATCTCCCATTCCCTTTAAGAGCTAGTTGCGATCGAGCCATGGCGGATTCGCTATTTACAAAGCGAAAAGAGCAAAGACTGGACGCTTCTCCAGAGAGGAAACCTCACACACGAGCAGACCATCTACAGGACAAGCCGGATTTTTATCTTTATAGAATAATAATCTTTTACATTGTAATCCATTTATTTTTAATATTTGGCATTGTGTGCTGCTACGCGTTCCTCTATGTGTAGTAAGTAGAATGTACTTGCACTGCATGTGCACCTGCCTACACTCTAAAAAATGCTGGGTTAAAAATAACCCATTTTGGGTCGAGGTTAACCCAGCAGTATGTTTATTTTTAACACAATTTTGGGTCAAAAAATAACCCAGCGCTGGGTTCGTCCCTTTTTGACCCAGCTGTTTCGACCCGTGAGAAGAGTTAAGACAAATGCCACTCTCGCCTCTTTGGTGGCATAACGGCATGGCTGGAGGGAGAACACCAGAGAACACTGCGAAAGAAATGGTCGGCAGGCATTGTGATCTCCGCTGTAGATCAGAGTTCTATTGACGTGAGGCTCCGTCTCCGCTGAAAGTCCTCGCGGCAAAGAGCTGGCACAGCCGGGATTATTTTGAGCTCTCGTCGTAGTTCGCTGACCTGATTTCTTGTGCGGTGACATTTAGCTGCGTGACCTGCTGTCCAAGGGCGACCCCCTGTTGCTGCAGGGCATTGCGGAGAGGATCCATCCCCGCTGAATTTCCAGTATGGTCAGACCGTTCTGTCATGACTGTGTGTGAACAGAGACTGCAGAGACTCAATTGCGGGAAATTAATAGGTCTTTATTGAAAAGTTTCCACAAGAATCCACCAAGAGACACCGGGCCCGGAGCCACGTGAGTCCACGAGGAGAGGACTCGACCCGACGGCACTCACGGAAGAATCTGAAGTAGACCCAGTCTGGGAAATTCTGTCCCACGAAGGTAGAAAGGCACGTCGGGGAGAACCCTCGAACCGCTGGCCGATTCTTGCCAAAGAGGTGGTCGCTGGTGAAGCGATAGCCGGAGTGAAGAGAGCAGGATGGTCCGGGACGCCAACGGGAACTATGGGAAAATAGAGCTTGAGAACAAGGGAACTAGGCACTGGAGACTCGGACTACGTAAAGGAATACTACCAGAGAGTTAAACTAGAGACTACCCCAAACTGAGAGGGGGAAAACAATAAAACTAGGATATTACTATAACTAGATAGGACTAGAGAAGGTCAGGGAAGACTGCAACAAACAACGGTCTGACACAAGATGAGAGGACGAGAGGGATTAAATAGAGAAAACCTAAAAGGCAGGAATAAACTGCAGGTGGAACATAATGAGGGACCAGAAGAAGCTACTGATCAGGAACGAGCTACAGGGGTGAGAGTGATGAGGTGATGGGAAACCGGTGAGGGGAAAGCCTGGCAGGGAGACACGGGGGCGGGGTGAGTGACGCAGACACCGAACACGTGTGGAGCTGTCAAACGGCACTCCACGAGTTCGACAAAACAGTACACACACCCACACACAAAGACACAAAGCAGTGACAAGACTGAGATCACGACATGCATTCCCCGCTTCCGTCTGCATTTTCCGCATCGCGCCAAAAAGAACATGATACAGTATGGCTCAGTAAATTATTGTTTTGCCACTTTGATATGACATAATTTGCGTAAAACCTACCCGTTTTCCTCCTTCAAAACAGCAGGGACAAAATAAATATCAGGAAACCTTATTCCAAAGCAACATTTCTAAGGATACCTGGTTCATTGGCAAGTTGTAAGGATGACCGTTGAGTCCAACTGTTTTGAATTTCCAAAAATAATTGTGTTTTAGTCCCGGTTTTGTTGTTTCTCCTATTGAAAGCAGCCATTTTGCTGAGTGTTTTGCCACTCAAGAGGGCATGTTCTGGCGTGTTCAGTGCTACAGTGCCTATCCTCTATACTTGTAATGTTGTAATGGTTTTAATGGAAAAAGCTAATGGTTCATAGTGGTATTTTAATGGAAATATTAGAATTTCTGTGATGGTTTCTATTTTTTTACATTTTAGTGCGTAGTAAAACAGTATGCATGCATTGAGACATATTAACGCAACAGTCACACACGCATCAAAATAAAGCTCTTTTTTCCCATTGAGGTATTTCTTTATTATTTAATGTTTACTTACATGTATTAATTCAGTGATGAATATATGATGTATACATGAATTTAATTCTATTTTACAGTGGAGGGTAACTAAACTCTACCCTCTCGCAGTGAGCTGTAGGTAATGTCAGCCATTTGAGTGTTCATTGATCTACACTTTAAATGTTCACTGGAAATTAGAATAGTCATTTAAACATATAATTATCTTGAACTAATTCTAATATAGAATTCTTTTTAGGATGAATAGTATGCCATTGGGATGCAGAGCATGTGTCAACCAGAAAGAATGGGCCCTATCATGCACCCGGTGCGACGTAAGTGTCCTTTGCTAGTTTCAGCCAGATGTAGTTTTCATTTTCACGTCATGCGCCACATTGTTTCAATAGCAAATGCATTTGTGCCCATTTGTGCACCCATTGATTGTTAAACTAGCAAAAGTGGATTCTGACATGCCTTAAGTGCACTTGCATCATGCAATTTAGAACATGCGCTTAGATGGTTAAAATAGGGCCCAATACGTCTGACCATTAACATGTTTTAAACAAGATGAAATCACATGTAATCACATCACAGAATGAAACTAAAAAATAAGCCCTTGCTTACATCAGGTGTATCAGTTGCTTGTGGCTGGAGAAAGACCTTTTATCATAATCATGGCATCTTTGTGTGCAATCTCTTTGTTTGGTAAGCTGCAAGAGATATTGTGTCCTTTTGTCGTTGCAGGCAATCTCATTCCTTACCCCGCTGGCTGTGATTTCTGTGGTGAAAATTATACAGAGGACGGACAAAACAGAAATTAAAGAGGCTTGTTTAGGTGAGTATCCCATTCAAGGCCTCGAGACCTGTTTGGTCAAAAACTATAGTCAAGTAAACTTTATTTATGTAGCACTTTTTACAATTTGTTACAGAGCAGCTGTACATGAAACATATTGGCTGAATCCGAAATCGCTTACTGTCATACTATACAGTAGGCAAAAAGCAGTAGGCGAACGAATAGTATGTCTAAAACCTCAGTCTTCATAAAACAGTAGGCGAGAAATTCCTGGCTGGTGCACTATTTCTTGCGAGATTTGGATGTGTGTATACTGATGTTGCGTCCGAATACGCCTACTTACCTACTATATAGTAAGAGAAAACAATATAGTATGTCCGAATCCTCAGTATTCATAAAAGAATTGGTGAGAAATTCCCGGATGGCTTACTGGTTACGCCCACATTCTGAAGCACCCAGCGACAGATAATTGGGATACTTATCTATCCCATGAGCCCACTGGACAGGATAAGTTCATACAGGAGCATGGCAGAGAACTGCGAGGCAATTGTTTTCAAATGTGAGTATTACTAGCCAACAAAGCTTTTCTTTGCATTGCAGTCGCATTTGTTAAAGTGCTGTTGCATAAAGTTAACCTGTAAGATGCTAGATAGTAAAGTACATTTGTGATTTTGCTGTGGAAATGCAGTTTTAATATGTCGAGCTTAAAAGGGAGCTCCACGCACACAAGCGTTTTCAAACTAGACTTAACGTTACACATTAAAACCATACGCATGTTAAAGACGCTTTTTAATGTCTGTGTAACATGTGACCTGTCATTTTGTCGATAAGTATTGCAAATGAGCACATCACAACATGAAATACACATCACAGTAATGTAGCTTACGTCTGTTAATATGCGGTACAAAGCATTGTTCACTGCTTGCATAGATACATATAAGTAATGTAAATAAACATATTTACTTAAGTAACTAAACATAATGTATATATTTTATTTGTCCATTAGTACTGTTGATGAATTGAGTTGAATAAACAGCGAGTTAACACATGTGCAACTACCTACACATTTAAATGCAATATTGAGCACACAGAGGTAACTTGAATCTGTCACAGGGACAGATGAGCACACTCGTTAAAATCACGAAGGTGGCGACGGTGGTCAGCTGCCAGGTGGCAGTAGCATGGCAGGAGGAGATCTGGGACGCCAGACGGGACCGGCTCAGGGATCTTTGGAGCGGCTGGTGTTGTATCAAAATCCTACTCCCCGTGAGATTACGACTCCCCTGTTTTCCCCTACGAAGATTAGGGTAAGGATTAGGTGTGGGGGCAGGATTTAGAGATAGGGACCAATCACAAAGCAGCATCCTAAGTGAATGAACCATTCAGAAGTAGGGGAGTCGTAATCTCACGGGGAGTCGAATTTCGGTACAACACCGGCTTGGCTTAGATGGTACCGGAGATTGTCCTCTGGAGAGATGTTGAGCCACAAGTAATCTATTTTGTCGGTCTGGTCTTCTGTCACAACACGGATGAGATGACCACAGGGAGTTAGTGAATAATAATTTAATGTGACGAAAAACACAGTCACTTATCCACAAATACGTAATCCTTTGGAAGATAGAGTACAGAGTCCTCGGAAACAAAGTCAAAGAGACATAAGCACATAATCCTTGGGAAGATAGAGTACGGTGATAGAGTAATGATCCAACCACTTCAGGACCCAGCAGACAGAGGGATCGCAGCGGGAGGGATCGATACCGCCGGACTCGCCTCCAGGGTCGAAGCCGCCGGACTCCCTTCCAAGGTTGAGGCTGCCGGACTCCCTTCCAGAGTCGGGACCGCCGGACTCCCTTCCGGGGTCGAGACTGCCGGAACCCTGTCCAGGATCGAGACCGTTGGACTCCCTTCCAGGGTTGAGGTCGTCGGGTTCCCTTCCAGGGTCGAGACCGCCGGTGTCCTGTTCCCGCCACAGATCCCTGCCGGCATCCCAGCTGGTACCCAGGCCTGTCGAAGTCGACACCCTATGTGTTTGTGTTGTTCCTGTCCTTGTTTGCTGCCCAGCTGCCAGAGAGCGCTGCCCAGCCGTCGGAGAACGCTGCCCAGCCACCAGAGAGCGCTTCCCATCCCATCTCGTCGGCATCCAGGCCTGCCCACCGGTGATAGCCGATCTCCCAGCCACGTATTGTTCAGCCGGCCTTCCAGCCGGCGCCATGTACTGTCCAGCCAGCCTTCCAGCCGGCGCCATGTACTGTCCAGTCGGCCATCCAGCCGGCGCCATGTACTGTCCAGTCGGCCATCCAGCCGGCGCCATGTACTGTCCAGCCGGCCTTCCAGCTGGCGCCATGTCCTGTCCAGCCGGCCATCTAGCCGGCGCCATGTACTGTCCAGCCGGCCATCCAGCTGGCGCCATGTACTGTCCAGCCGGCCATCTAGCCGGCGCCATGTGTTGTCCAGCCAGCTAGCCATCCAGCCGGCACCATGTACTGTCCAGCTGGCCATCCAGCCGGTGCCGTGTCCTGTCCAGCCGGCCATCCAGCCAGCGCCATGTACTGTCCAGCCGGCCATCGAGCCGGCGCCATGTGCTGTCTAGCCGGCCTTCCAGCCGGCGCCATGTCTTTGTTTGGACTTTTTTTTCTATGTATCACGTTTTTGGTCATGTTTTGTATGGTTATGTTTGTTTTGTCACAGTCTGTCTAGTCTTGTTTGTTCCTTGAGGAGCATCAGGATGCTGCTCCTTAAGGAGGGGCTTCTGTCATGGTTCTGCCCCATCTTGTCAAAATGTAAATGTGTGTCATGAGTGGTGAGGGAACAAGGACTTCTTGGATTCTTAGTAAGGTTGAGATGAAGACAATTTTCCTTCCTGCATGTTGAGATGTCCAATCGGTGAGCAGACTTACAAGCATAGTGGAAGTGTTTCACCGTGGGAACACATTCAAAACACTATTAAAACAGTAAATATTTTTCACATATTTTTCAATATAATGTTTTTCAATATACTGTAATGTATTATATTACATTTACATTTTGTAGACGCTTTTTTCCAAAGCGACTTACAGAGAATTCAGGGAGCAATAAAGCGATATGTCATACAGGAGCAATAATACAATAGTTGCTAATACCAAGTTACTAGTTTCAACAAAAGCCAGTACAATACCTGTTGAGAGAAAGAGAAAGGCTTAGTTTTTTTTTTTTGTCTATCAAGTATTCACAGAAGAGATGGGTTTTAAAGGTGCCAAAGAATTCACTGATACAATATGTTAAATTGTTCTCTGATATCTACATAGAAGGTATGTGGCTTTATTAAGTGCCAAAATTATCCAGAAACGGTTTTACATGTCCATTTACAACCCCAGGATTTGTCCCTAGAATGAAAAGGTCTGTTATTACCTTATTTGGAAGGGTCATGAATATTAATGTTGAGCTCAGATTTTTCCGTCACTGGTAAAAAAAATCCGTCAATGACGGAGAATCTTCGGTTAACGCAACCTCTGCTCACAATACCTGTAGAACTTCCGATGATTCGGCTGTGCACGTCCGGCTGGCCTATCACATGGGCGTTGGGGGCATACATCCCAACTGTATTGTCACAGTGTGTGTTATGTTGGGATTGGCCTCTTTTTCAGTGGTCTTTTGCATGCACACAATTTACACAAGAAGGAGGAAACAACAGTGTTTGTGGCTCACGATATGTCATTTCCATGTACAAACCTCTTATTATTCATTTATGCCTAGGTAAATACAGTTTCCGTTCTTTGGCACCTTTATGTAGTTTTTGAATGTTGTGAGAGATGTGGTTGACCAGACTGAGTTAGGAAGAATGTTCCAACAAGAAGGAGTTGTGAAGGAAAACGAGCGGGAAAGCGATTTACTGCTCTTTTGAGAAGGCAATACAAGACGCTGATCGTTTGCTGAACGCAGGGTTCTTGATGGGGCGTAGGAGGGTGTGAAAGTATGCCGTTGCAGATCCAGTGATAGTCCTGTAGGCAAGCATTATCTCAATCTGATACAGGCTTCAACCAGCAGCCAGTGGAGAGATATGAAAATGGGTGCCACACGAGCCCTTTTGGGCTGTTTGGAAGACGAGGCATGCTGCTGCATTCGGAACCAGCTAGAGTGGTTTGATATCCTTTGCAGGAAGACCAGCAAGGAGAGCATTGCAGTAGTCCAACCTTGAAATTACAAGGGCCTGGACAAGGAGTTGTGCCGCATGCTCAGTTAGATAGGGTCTAACCTTTATCCAGATGAATCAGGCATATCGGCATGACCGCATTGTCTTTGAAATGTGATTATTGAAGGACAGCTGTTCATCAAATATGACATCGAGGTTCCTGGCTGTTTTGGAAGGAGTGATTGTGGTATTGCCAGGTTGGATGGTGAGATCGTGTTGCACTGTGGGGTGTGCCGTAAATACGAGTAGTTCTGTCTTGGCAGGGTTTAGCTGGAGGTGATGCGCTTTCATCCAAGCTGAGATGTCTTCTAGGCAGGCTGTAATGCGAGCTGCTAAATGGGTATCATCTGGGTGAAATGAGATGTAAATCTGGGTGTCCAGGGGGATTCCGCTCCACCCATCTCGGCTCCCGGGAACTCACCCGTGCCTGCCACCCAGCACCGGCACAGCTGGCATTTGACTTTGTTCAACCCAAGCCCTCAGTCAAGTCCCCCCGGACTCCACCCTCTCGAGCCTCCCCGAGGACTAAGTCTCCCTCACCTAGGACCAACCCATTTGGACTTCCCCCCGTGGACTCTGTTGTTCCCCCACCCCCCTCCCTTGTTTGTTATTTTTATTATTCTACCCCAACCCATTTATAATTTATTCTTCTCTGCCCTTGTTATTGTTTACCATGTCTTGTTGGATTATGTCACTGTCACAGTCTGTCTTGTCTTGTTTGTCTCCTTGAGGAGCGCCAGGATGTCGCTCCTTGAGGATGGGCTTCTGTCATGATTCTGCCCTCTCTTGTCATGCTTTTTGAGCATTAAGGCAGAATCATGACAGACCCACATGTTTTGTGTGGAGAGAAGCATATTATTGTCTGTCACGACATAATATGCGTTCTCTCCGGTGTCTCGTCTCTAAGTCCCGCCCCCTCGTTAGCTTCCCCTTAGTGTATGATCCCAGTCACTGCCTGTCACCCTCCCTGTGTAATCATCCCTCGTTAGTGTCCCCTATTTAATGCCCTCATTTTTGCTGTCTTGTGCTGGTTCATTTTTTATTACTCTGTGTCTCACGCCTTAGTAGCTGTCACGTATATTGCTCTTGCCTGGTCTTGTGTGTTTTTAGTGTTAGTCCTGTCTAGTTTTTAAATAGTTTAGTTAGTTACCCTGTTTACCTGTTTTGTCCCTCTCATGGGAGGTTTTGGTTTGTGTATTATATGTTTTGATAGTCTTGTTCTCGGTTGTTCCCCCATCGTGGGTGTTTTGCTTTGTGTTTTTGTATTAAAGTCTTTTGTTTCCCGTCCATCGCTGTCTGCACCTGGGTCCTCATTGCAAATCATGACAGTAAGTAGTCCAGCATGAAAACAATGGCGGTCAGTGTACAACTCGATGGGGGCGGAGAGAGTCCATCAGCATCAGGGAGGGCTCAATCAATGTTACGTCAAGTAATGCTGGGGCCACACCAAAATATTTTTTAAATCTTGTAAGAGTTTTAAACGACGAGAGACCACAAACATGAGGAGAAAAAAACATAGATTTAATCATTTTGCTCCTATAATGTGTGGTGCGCCGTGATCTGACAATGAAGGCACACCACACACCAACAGATTTTCAAACAGAGTCCTGACTGTGAACTAGGGCTGGGCGATATGGCAAAAAAGTAAACTCGATAGTTTTTTTCTATATTGATCGATAACGATATTTATTTCGATATATATTTAATAAAAAACTGTATTTAAAATAATCTATTTTAAATACAGTTTATTAACAGAAGTTAACCTTTAACCAGTTAAAATTCAATTAAATTAATGCACTGTTGCAACACAGAGGATATTAGGCCATAAACAACATGTACCGGTTCATTCAGTCTCATTTTGACTCAATTGACTCGTTAAGTAAAGGGAGTGTTCATTCAGTACATTCAACCAATGAAAGGGCTCCGTTACTGCGTGCATTCGAACGCTATTGGCTCAGCACCTGCGCACATACATAACGCTGCAATAATGTCTTGCTCGAGTATTGGGATTCATTCAATGTATTCAGTGAACCTTAAAGACTTCTCACATAAACTGTAGTACATTTCTTTAATCATGCAAGCATCTTACATACAAGGTTCAATATTTTAATGTGCACACAAACTCACTTCATTACATCTCTGATCTGTACAGGGCAGCGCTGGTTTGTTTCATAAGCACCAGCTCATGTTAGCAGGTATGTTAACGATGGATATAAAAACGTTTGTGCTTGAGTTTCGAAGTAACTGCTTGCAATTGCGCTCAAGTTTGTTTTGTTTAACCGGCGATTGCGAAAAAAATAAGACACTTGATAAACCGCGTGATGACAACTCGAGGTTAGTTTCACCTTGTTTCCGCTTCCAGTATGTTTTCCTCCTCATGTGAGTTTTCTTTGCCAAGTGCAGTATGAAATGGACTAGTGATGGGAAGTTTGGATCATTTTACTGATGGATCTTTGAGTCTCGTTCAGCAAAATGAACGAATCTTTTTTCGAGTCATATCGTTCATTTCGTTCATTTTAGCAAAATATAATTAAAATGTTACATGTTACTTTCCTAACACATCTACTACTTATGCAAACGTTGATCACATTACAAACAATACAAAACTATAATGCTATAAGAAACAGAAAAGATTAATTCATTGTTTACCTGGGTCTTTAGTTATGATTAGCTCACCACACCTCTTATCTGACAAGTCCTCGGGTTTGACTCCTTCGTTCATCACGTGACAGCGTCGTAAGCTAAACCAATGCAGTCAGAGCCGGAAAGAGAATTGATTAGTTCACCTCTCGAGTCTCGGGTTTGACTCCTTCGTTCATCACGTGACAGCGTCGTAAGCTAAACCAATGCAGTCAGAGCCGGAAAGAGAATTGATTAGTTCACCTCTCGAGTCTTCGGGTTTGACTCCTTCGTTCATCACGTGACAGCGTCGTAAGCTAAACCAATGCAGTCAGAGCCGGAAAGAGAATTGATTAGTTCACCTCTCGAGTCTCGGGTTTGACTCCTTCGTTCATCACGTGACAGCATCGTAAGCTAAACCAATGCAGTCAGAGCCGGAAAGAGAATTGATTAGTTCACCTCTCGAGTCTTCGGGTTTGAATCGTTCGTTCTTCTTGAATTCCAGTACAGGACCCATAGAATGTTGCGCAATGCGCATGCGCGACTGAACGAATCACTCCCTAAGACGACTCATTCTTCCCGAGTCACATTAAAGATTCGTTCGTTCAAGAACGACCCATCACTAAAATGGACTTTGTACATTGACGCGCATGATAAAAGCTGCACGCTGACTGACTGTTGTTGCGTTTATTTCTGCGTTCTGTTAGACTGTAAGATTAATCCATATCGAGTCAAAATGCCAATAGTTTATCATCGTTTTTGAAATACATTCTATCGCGATTCGATATGATATCGTTTATCGGCACAGCCCTACTGTGAACACAGGAAATATTGCAAATTCTCTCGAGATTTCAGAATAAGCTATTTATTATTTCACTGTAAGCTTTGTTTATTATATATGTGTTCATAAACAAATGTGTACATATGAGCTTTTATGTCATTTTAAAAACATTATTCATCGTTGAGAAATTGCTCAAGCAGCGTCGTCTAAAGCATTTAAGGTGGCACAGCACTAGATATAGTTTTATTGCAACTCAAATAATGTTGTATTTATGTCTTCACAGTAATTAAAAAAGAATATTAATACAGTTTTGTAAAAAAATACAGTAGCTGCTTACATTATCACCCGAAAGAGTCTACTGGCTCCACTAGCTCCATTGGACCTATTTTTTTCTGTTCCACCTTAAAGCATCCGCACACTCGGACTCCAACCACTACCGTCACTTGCACATAGCCTGGTTTTTATTGAAATTATTCGTAATTGCGATGATAGTGTTTGTAATGCCTTTGACAGAAAATTGACAGAATAAAGAAGGGTTTGTTGAAGTGATAACTACGGTTGTTATACTTCTGTCAGCTGGCTTTCTAATGGGGTATTGTTTTGTTCCACGAGACAATCAACAGAGTTCTTGTGCATTTGTCCTCAGGGTTTCCCCCACACATCAGGATTTCTGATCGTAAATATTCAACATGTTGAATATTTAAGATTCGCGATCGGGGTGGCTCCGATGTTCTTCCGATCAGGTTCATTCACTCTTAACACACATCACACCACAGATAAGATAATCTTTAGAACCGTTTAAGATCATTGGGACTTTACCTAGGACTGTCGGAAAGGGAGAAATCAGCCCGATAATCTTTTGGTGTGGCCCCAGCATTACTGAGAGAATGCCAACAGCTCGTTCAATTAGGACAGTTGAGGTTTATTGGGGATTTAAAAAAAATGAATGGGTGGATTTTTATCATTCCAGGGTGGTTCTGTACACACACGCCTGACACACAGATATGTTAAAACAACATTTAAAAGTGCATTTTCTGGATTAAGGGGGCTTTAAATGTGCTTTGGATAAATTAATTCTGCCAAATTAATGAAAATGTTATGTCCTGTGACTGTTAGTCAGGCAGCTGCAATCCTCTGGCATGAAGGTTAGCCTAATAAGTTTTAAACCGCTAAATACATAAAAATGCTGACAGCCAAGGACGTAAGTTTGATTTTGACAATGGTGGGGACATAAAATTGGTCTGCTGAGCCGCATTGTCACTAAAGTCTAGCGCCGTTTACTTGACTTATTTAAATAATATAATAATTTAACAATGCTTAAAATAAGTTTTATTTGAAATAGATTCTACACTGTTTTTCATTGTTACACTGTCTATTGCTGTCTACAGCAGGATAAATTCCCTTTCTGTCGGTCTCTCGACGTTGTGTCGAACCGACAGAATGGGGTTTGTCTTGAGAACCTATCATCTTCTGAGTATTTAGAAAAGGCCAATGAAAATTGGCGAATGAAATTTGCATGCCGGGCTCCTCCCCGGATGTCCGGGTATAAGAGGGAAGCCGGCGTGCTCATTCATTCACCTTTTGTTCTTCAGAGCCTACGCATCTGGTGAGCTTCTCTACGATCTGGGTGATCATTCTTTCTGCTGGAATCTACGACGTGGACAGCGGACGGTCCCTTCCTGCAGTGACTCTCCCCTGGGCGTCTCGGCAGTTCCGGAGGTGTTCGAGCAAATTTCCTTTTCTAAAAGAGCAAATTTCTCCAGCGTGGCTTGTCCCGCTGTTCTCATGGGTGCAACACACTCATCGAGGAGGGGGACGGACACAATGCCTGCTTCCAGTACGCTGGGGCAGACGTTGTGGATACGTCCTGCCCGCACTGCGGGCGGTGACGATTCAGACGTTGCGTCACAGGTGGCTGTGTTCCCACGGGACTCAGCCACCACCTCGTTTGCTCCCCGTTCCGTGGCGGCAGGACTACGGCCCTGCCGTCCGCTATGGCAAGCAGCGAGGGTGAGATGAGGATTACTGTGAGCGATAATCCGCCAGCCACGGCTCACGGACCGTTCACACCTCGTTTCGCTTGTCTGACCGTTCCCCAAAAAAGACGGTCCGCCGTCTTATTCCTCAATCACGTATTCGGACACGATGCGTGATGATGAGATTCTCTTGGGACACTCGTCGAGGAGAGGGACGGACACAATGCCTGCTTCCAGTACGCTGGGGCAGACGTTGTGGATACGTCCTGCCCGCACTGCGGGCGGTGACGATTCAGACGTTGCGTCACAGGTGGCTGTGTTCCCCGGGACTCAGCCACCACCTCGTTTGCTCCCCGTTCCGTGGCGGCAGGACTACGGCCCTGCCGTCCGCTATGGCAAGCAGCGAGGGTGAGAAGAGGATTACTGTGAGCGATAATCCGCCAGCCACGGCTCACGGACCGTTCACACCTCGTTTCGCTCGTCTGACCGTTCCCCAAAAAAGACGGTCCGCCGTCTTATTCCTCAATCACGTATTCGGACACGATGCGTGATGATGAGAGGTCTCTTGCAGCATCGGGGGGTGACGTACTGCCATCCGACTCCGACGATTCTTCGGGCTCCCTCCCTCGGGGGGTCGAGCCCAGGAAAAAGCGGATGTCGAGATGTCGGCCATGCTTTCCCGGGCCGCCGTGAGTGTTGGGTTGCAGTGCCCGCACTGCCTCTCCCGGCGTTCGCGGCTGGCTACATGGCGCCTCGGGTTTGAGCGCGGCTCCAAGCCGCGCCCGCCCCCAGTGCCGTGTTTACCGGAAGTGCATGAGGAACTTTGCAAGACCTGGAACGCCCCTTCCGGCACGTTTCACGTCAAACAAAGTTCTGTCACCCTCTCTTCCCTCGAGGTTGAGACAGCTGGAGGATGCGTCGGTGTCCCCAGGTGGAGTTGCCGCCGCGGTGCACTCGTGCCCGTAGGTGGCGGCCACCTGGGGGGGCTCGACCTAGACTCCCGTCCAAAGCATGTGGTGTCTCGGCATCTCTGGTGTCGAGAGCTTACATTGCGGCGGACCAGGCTGCCTCCTCTCTCCACGCTATGGCTCCTGCCAGGCCAGGGCGTTGAGAGAGCTCCACGAGGGTAAGACCGACCCAGCGCTTATGCAGGAACTCCGCGCCGTCACCGACCTCGCTCTACGGGCGACCAAGGTGACCACGGGGGCCCTGGGTCGGACGATGTCCACACTTGTGGTCCATGAGAAACTCCTCTGGCCGATACTTGCGCAGATGAGTAACGCTGAGAAGGTCCGCTTTCTCGACGTACCCGTCTCGCAAGGGGGGGCTGGTTGGTGTTACTGTGGAGGGTTCTCGACAGTAAAAAGCAGTCCTCCGTGCCGCAACTCGGCCGCCTCGGCCGTCGAGTCCCGTGCACTGTCTGCTTCCCAGCAGCCCTGGTCCTCTTCAACGCCCTCCAGTGACCTGGAGGAGACAGCGAAGAGGAGACCATCGCCCCATCAGCAGCCGCGGGCAGCGGCTGTCATGGGATCACCTCAGGGGGATCGAGGCTACCATTGGGCCCGACCCCAGCCACAGCGCTGGTAGGTCGGATAGGGACGGTTCCTGCCCCGTCCCTCCATCTGCTGGCCCCCTCTGGGGGGCTGGCGCCCACTTACTCTCAAAAAGGAGAGTTTCCTCTCTCTCTGGGTTACCTCAGCCGCTCTCACCCTCTGCACGACGGTGAACGGCAAACTCGACGTTGCGTCATGGCAAAGCGCAATGTCGAGTATAAACACCAGCCCTCAGCACTCTCAGTCAGACAGTGCGTTGAGCTGCGCAGTCGCCAGGCAGGAAATATGGCAGAGCCGATCTCCTCCCCGGGGGGCCTCCCCCGGCAAGGAATCCGTACTGCTAGCCATCGAACCACCCTCCGCGGGGGCGATGAAGCAGATCAACCTCTAGTCCCCCTGTCACAGTTCTGGGAGCCCCCAGACTGTCAGGCTGGCTGAGGAAGACGATCCGTCTTGGCTACGCGATTCAGTTCACTACACGTCCGCCCAAGTTCTGGGGCCCCCTTTTTTACCTCAGCTGAGGCAGGGATGCCCCCGTACTTCGGGCGGAGGTCGCCTCCCTTCTGGTGAAGGGAGCGATCGAGCCCGTCCCACCGGCCGAGGTGTTCAGCGGGTTTTACACCCCGTACTTCATTGTCCCTAAGAAAGGCATAGGGTTGCACCCTATCTTAGATCTGCGTGTTCTGAACAGGCACCTACACTAGCTGCCTTTCAGGATGGTCACGCAGAAGCGCATCCTGGCGTCTGTCAGGCATCAGGACTGGTTCGTGGCAATCGACCTAGGACGCGTACTTCATGTCTCGATCCTCCCTCGACGTCTGCCGTTCCGACGGTTCTCGCTCGAGGGACGGACATATCAGTACAGGGTCCTCCCCTTCGGTCTGTCCCTGTCTCCACGAGTCTTTACGAAGGTCGTGGAAGCCGCCCTCCTTCCCCGTTGGGAAGGAGGTGTACGGGTACTAACTATCTCGACGACTGGCTCAAGTTTGGGCACACTCTCGAGATCTGTGGTGTACACACAGGGACCTGGTGCTCCGGCACCTAGATCGGTGGGGCCACAGGTCAACTGAGATAAGAGCAAGCTCTCCCCGGTGCAGAGCATCCTCTTTCTCGGTATGGAACTCGACTCTGTCCTCACGAGCGGCCCCGCTCACCCCCAGGGGGGGGCGCGAGGACTAGGGTGCCCGGTCAGTGTTGAACTGCCTGAGATCAGACAGTCAGCGGTCCCCCTGTAACATGAGGCTCCTGGGATTCATGGCATCCTCGGTGGGGGTGGCCCCCCCTCGGGTCGATGCATATACGACCGCTCCAACACTGGCGGCAGAGTCAAGTTCCTTGGAGAGCGTGGCACACCGGCAGCAGGCGTTGGTCACACGCTTTTCTGCCGACACACCCTAAGGGGTGCCGTGTGCAACGGGGTCGGGGCGGTGGACAAGCCCCCGCCTGCGTTGGCATTCAACTGCCTAGAGTTGTGGGTTGTGCTACTTGCATTGAGGGACTTCCTCTCGTGCAGGGAAGCACGTGCTGGTCCGGTCGGACAGCACAGCTGCTGTGGCGTATTCTTCACTCACAGCAGCTAACATGACTCGCCCGACGCCTCCTCCTCTGGAGTCAGCAGGTGATCAGCTCCCTGCGAGCCACACACATCCCAGGCGTCCTGAACCAGACAGCCGATGTGCTCTCTCGTCAGTTGATGCCTTGCGGAGAGTGGCGACTCCCTCCCTGCGCAGCTGGCTCATTTGGGGGCAGTTTGGCCAGGCACAGGTGGTCCTGTTGCCTCCCCGAACTCCTCCCATTGTCCGCTTGGGTACTCCCTGTCCGAGGTATCTTCGGCACGGATGCCCTTGCGCACAGCTGGCCGCGGGACAAGCGGAAGTACGCTTCCCCCCAGTGAGCCTCATTGCACAGGGCCTGTGCAAGGCCAGGGAAGAGGAGCATCAAGTGGTACTAGTTACGCCCCTTCGGCCTAACCAGGACTTGGTTCTCGGAGCTGAGGCTCTGACAACAACTCCCCCCTGGCCGCTCCCCCTGGTGGACAGCTTCCCCGGGGGAAGGGGCACGTTACGGCATCCCAGGCAAAACCTGGTCTCCATGTCTGGACGGGACGAGGAGATCCTGAGTGACCCACCCCCGGTCCGGTTGGGACGTCACTCAGGCTAGGGCTTCGGCCACTGGGCGGCTATACACCCATAGGTGGCGCCTCTTC
>NW_026634219.1:52295-71451 GCF_024868665.1 Triplophysa rosa
CTTGAACCGGACCTAGTGCTCCAGACGTGGTAACCCCCCCTCCGTGGGCTGTTCCGTCTGATGTATCCTCATGAATGGTTCCCACCTTGGCAACCCATGACCTCCCCAGGTGGACTCCCACCTTGCGGTTAACTCCTGCAGTCCGCACATTCCTCCCATGAGTTCTCCCCTGATGGTGAGACCATGTGGTGTCTCCACTAATTCCTCCCTACGGTAGGTAGTGGCCTCTGCAGCGTTTTTCCCCCCCAGGGGGGAATAATGCTTACCCAGTGGCCCGTACGGTGCCGGGCGGCTTCTCGCCATTTAGAGAATCAGGCCTCCGCCCGTGACGGCCGGCGTTAGGGGGCTTCCCAACTTTTTGTGGAAAGCTCTGGGTCCCCCTTCCTCTCCACTGGAAGGTCATAATTTCGCGCTAGCGTGTTCGTCTGACTCGCCCAGGCCAGTCAACGTCGCTCCGCAGAGATTGTGACGCGGCTCAGTGCTGTGGCGTTTTCCATAGGAACCCCATTCTGTCGGTTCGACACAACGTCGAGAGACCGACAGAAAGGGAACGTCTTGGTTACGGATGTAACCTCGGTTCCCTGATGGAGGGAACGAGACGTTGTGTCCCTCATGCCACAACACTGGCCGCCCACCCCAGCGGTCGGGGGAGGATGCTTTAGGCTCCTCAGACCAAAGGTGAATGAATGAGCACGCCGGCTTCCCTCTTATACCCGGACATCCGGGGAGGAGCCCGGCATGCAAATTTCATTCGCCAATTTTCATTGGCCTTTTCTAAATACTCAGAAGATGATAGTTTCTCAAGACAAACCCCATTCTGTCGGTTCGACACAACGTCTCGTTCCCTCCATCAGGGAACCGAGGTTACATCCGTAACCAAGACGTTTCCTTAGATATACACCAGAATATACAGCTAGCTACTTTTTATATACATACATATTTATGCCTATATTGTTAAAACTAATTAATTAATAGACCTCTATAACAGTGCAACCTTAATATAATGCACAACAAATAACATAATCATGTTTTAAAAGCCTAATCACCTGTGACCCTGCCTCTGTCTTTCCACCTGGGCTACAGCTGCTTCTGCCACCTAATAAAATGACACAATTAGGGGTGGATGACATCTAAGCTCTCATTTTAAACACCCACTAAGAAACTATACTGTAGATTGTCAATCTAACACTTGTCACAGTACCAAATTTCACAACTAACAACTGTAACAACTAACTGCTATGTCATTGTTTGACCTCATCTGTGACCCTGCCTCTCCACAACATGACAGGACTGCTTCTGTCACCTGATCTGACAAAATAATGCATTCCATATTAACACGTTTATGGATTAGATATTTATTGTAATGGGGTAAACAGAACTGGAGGTGTGCCGATCCATTTGCAGGTTCATGGCGGAGCAGAAGACCACCACAGCAGGATAGAAATCCCTGGTTGAGACTGGGACCTAGAGAAGAGTGAAACACACAAGACAGATAGAGCATTTATGGCTCCAATGGCCGCAGTGGGGAACACATCGAGTTCAAAAGGAGTCTATTGGGCCTGGACAGACAGTTCATTGTCATATTCGGTGACTGGAACTGGACAAAGAAATGGTTCTCTCCTGATTAGAACTTAGACAGACAGATTTCACAGGAGTGTACACATTGACTGGACTTGACATAACAGGCAGATTAAACTTAGATTCAGCATTAGAACTTAGACAAACAGGAAGTTCACTTAGAGCCTCTTCGGCTGGATTGAAACTGGCTAGGCTGAAACTAGACACAGGTTCGTACTGGGCCTCCATGGCCAGTTCAGGACAGGACAAGAGTTCATTGGACGCCACCACCTCACCAAAAATTGAAGCTGACGCCACTACCCAAGAGGTTCTACAGTCGAAGCTGACACCTCTGGAGACACGGTAGCAGACGTTGCCATCTCTAAAGTGTCCACAGTGATGTATGCCGCCCAAATGCACAAAAATGCAACCCCTAGGACAGTGGGTTTAGTTTAGGAATGGGGGAATTTTTGTAAACTGGTTTGGGAATACCCGCAGCACGTGCGGATATGATTAACGGATCTTCAGTGCTTGAAATCAGTCTCTGATATTTCATAGCAAAGGGGACTGTGACAGGCGGTGGGCCGTGGATCAAAGGTGTCAAACGAGACCTGTTGACGTACTGGAAGATCAACAGAGACTTGACATTTCTTTGGCAGATCTGAGGAGACTTGGCATGATTCTGACGGAATGACTTTAGGACAACGGTGGTGAAATGAAGGGGTTCATTACTGGATGCTCTGGTATGACTAGGCTCAGGAATGCCGGCATAAATGTGACCCTGGACAACAAAACCAGTCTTATGGGTCAATTTTTCGAAATTGAGATTGTTACGAAATCTGAAAGCTGAATAAATAAACTTTCTATAGATATATGAGTTGTTAGAATAGGACAATATCTGGCTGAGATACAACCGTTTAAAACTTAGGAATCTGAGCGTGCAGAAAAATCTAAATATTGAGAAAATTGCCTTTGAAGTTNCAGTGATAGTCCTGTAGGCAAGCATTATCTCAATCTGATACAGGCTTCAACCAGCAGCCAGTGGAGAGATATGAAAATGGGTGCCACACGAGCCCTTTTGGGCTGTTTGGAAGACGAGGCATGCTGCTGCATTCGGAACCAGCTAGAGTGGTTTGATATCCTTTGCAGGAAGACCAGCAAGGAGAGCATTGCAGTAGTCCAACCTTGAAATTACAAGGGCCTGGACAAGGAGTTGTGCCGCATGCTCAGTTAGATAGGGTCTAACCTTTATCCAGATGAATCAGGCATATCGGCATGACCGCATTGTCTTTGAAATGTGATTATTGAAGGACAGCTGTTCATCAAATATGACATCGAGGTTCCTGGCTGTTTTGGAAGGAGTGATTGTGGTATTGCCAGGTTGGATGGTGAGATCGTGTTGCACTGTGGGGTGTGCCGTAAATACGAGTAGTTCTGTCTTGGCAGGGTTTAGCTGGAGGTGATGCGCTTTCATCCAAGCTGAGATGTCTTCTAGGCAGGCTGTAATGCGAGCTGCTAAGATGGGTATCATCTGGGTGAAATGAGATGTAAATCTGGGTGTCCAGGGGGATTCCGCTCCACCCATCTCGGCTCCCGGGAACTCACCCGTGCCTGCCACCGCAGCACCGGCACAGCTGGCATTTGACTTTGTTCAACCCAAGCCCTCAGTCAAGTCCCCCCGGACTCCACCTCTCTCGAGCCTCCCCGAGGACTAAGTCTCACCTCCTGACCAACCCATTTGGACTTCCCCCTTGGACTCTGTTGTTCCCCCACCCCCCTCCCTTGTTTGTTATTTTTATTATTCTACCCCAACCCATTTATAATTTATTCTTCTCTGCCCTTGTTATTGTTTACCATGTCTTGTTGGATTATGTCACTGTCACAGTCTGTCTTGTCTTGTTTGTCTCCTTGAGGAGCGCCAGGATGTCGCTCCTTGAGGATGGGCTTCTGTCATGATTCTGCCCTCTCTTTCTGCTTTTTGAGCTTAGGCAGAATCATGACAGACCCACATGTTTTGTGTGGAGAGAAGCATATTATTGTCTGTCACGACATAATATGCGTTCTCTCCGGTGTCTCGTCTCTAGTCCCGCCCCCTCGTTAGCTTCCCCTTAGTGTATGATCCCAGTCACTGCCGTCACCCTCCCTGTGTAATCATCCCTCGTTAGTGTCCCCTATTAATGCCCTATTTTTGCTGTCTTGTGCTGGTTCTTTTTTATTACTCTGTGTCTCACGCCTTAGTAGTCTGCCACGTTTATTGCTTTGCCTGGTCTTGTGTGTTTTTAGTGTTAGTCTCTGTCTAGTTTTTAATAGTTTAGTTAGTTACCCTGTTCACCTGTTTTGTCCCTCTGTGGGAGGTTTTGGTTTGTGTATTATATGTTTTGATAGTCTTGTTCTCGTGTTGTTCCCCCATCGTGGGTGTTTTCCTTTGTGTTTTTGTATTAAAGTCTTGTTCCCGTCCATCGCTGTCTGCACCTGGGTCCTCATTGACTGAAATCAATGACGAGTATATGTGAGTCCAGCATGAACATGGCGGTCTGACAACATCGATGCTGGCGACGACGAGTCCTTTAAGCTAATAGGAGGCTAATCATTGTTACGTGTAATGCTGGGGACCCATATTTTTATAAATCTTGTGGTTTAGTAACGACGAGAAACAACATGGGAGAAAAAAACATAGATTTAATCATTTGCCCTAAAATGGTGGTGCGCCTATTGTACAATGAGGCACACCACAACCAACGATCAAACAGAGTCTGACTGTGACAGGGCTGGGCGATATGGCAAAAAAGTAAATCGATAGTTTTTTTCTATATTGATCGATAACGATATTTATTTCGATATATATTTAATAAAAAACTGTATTTAAAATAATCTATTTTAAATACAGTTTATTAACAAAAGTTAACCTTTAACCAGTTAAAATTAAATTAAATAATGCACTGTTGCAACACAGAGGATATTAGGCCATAAACAACATGTACCGTTCATTCAGTCTCATTTTGACCAATTGACTCGTTAAGTAAAGGGAGTGTTCATTCAGTACATTCAACCAATGAAAGGGCTCCGTTACTGGTCATTCGAACGCTATTGGCTCAGCACCTGCGCACATACATAACGCTGCAATAATGTCTTGCTGAGTATGGGATTCATTCAATGTTCAGTGAACCTTAAAGACTCTCACATAAACTGTAGTACATTTCTTTAATCATGCAAGCATCTTACATACAAGGTTCAATATTTTAATGTGCACACAAACTCACTTCATTACATCTCTAATCTGTACAGGGCAGCGCTGGTTTGTTCATAGCACCAGCTCATGTTAGCAGATATGTTAACGATGGATATAAAAAGTTTGTGCTTGAGTTTCGAAGTAACTGCTTGCAATTGCGCCTCAAGTTTGTTTTGTTTAACCGGGATTGCGAAAAAAAAAGACACTTGATAAACCGCGTGATGACAACTCGAGGTTAGTTTCACCTTTGTTTCCGCTTCCAGTAATGTTTTCCTCCTCATGTGAGTTTTCTTTGCCAAGTGCAGTATGAAATGGACTAGTGATGGGAAGTTCGGATCATTTTACTGACTGGGATCTTTGAGTCTCGTTCAGCAAAATGAACGAATCTTTTTTCGAGTCATATCGTTCATTTCGTTCATTTTAGCAAAATATAATTAAAATGTTACATGTTACTTTCCTAACACATCTACTACTTATGCAAACGTTGATCACATTACAAACAATACAAAACTATAATGCTATAAGAAACAGAAAAGATTAATTCATTGTTTACCTGGGTCTTTAGTCTATGATTAGCTCACCACACCTCTTATCTGACAAGTCCTCGGGTTTGACTCCTTCGTTCATCACGTGACAGCGTCGTAAGCTAAACCAATGCAGTCAGAGCCGGAAAGAGAATTGATTAGTTCACCTCTCGAGTCTTCGGGTTTGACTCCTTCGTTCATCACGTGACAGCGTCGTAAGCTAAACCAATGCAGTCAGAGCCGGAAAGAGAATTGATTAGTTCACCTCTCAGTCTCGGGTTTGACTCCTTCGTTCATCACGTGACAGCTCGTAAGCTAAACCAATGCAGTCAGAGCCGGAAAGAGAATTGATTAGTTCACCTCTCGAGTCTTCGGGTTTGATCTTCGTTCATCACTGACAGCTCGTAAGCTAAACCAATGCAGTCGAGCCGGAAAGAGAATTGATTAGTTCACCTCTCGAGTCTTCGGGTTTGAATCGTTCGTTCTTCTTGAATTCCAGTACAGGACCCATAGAATGTTGCGCAATGCGCATGCCGACTGAACGAATCACTCCCTAAGACGACTCTTCTTCCCGAGTCACATTAAAGATTCGTTCGTTCAAGAACGACCCATCACTAAAATGGACTTTGTACATTGACGCGCATGATAAAAGCTGCACGCTGACTGACTGTTGTTGCGTTTATTTCTGCGTTCTGTTAGACTGTAAGATTAATCCATATCGAGTCAAAATGCCAATAGTTTATCATCGTTTTTGAAATACATTCTATCGCGATTCGATATGATATCGTTTATCGGCACAGCCCTACTGTGAACACAGGAAATATTGCAAATTCTCTCGAGATTTCAGAATAAGCTATTTATTATTTCACTGTAAGCTTTTTTATTATATATGTGTTCATAAACAAATGTGTACATATGAGCTTTTATGTCATTTAAATAAAAAAATTCATCGTTGAGAAATTGCTCAAGCAGCGTCGTCTAAAGCATTTAAGGTGGCACAGCACTAGATATAGTTTTATTGCAACTCAAATAATGTTGTATTTATGTCTTCACAGTAATTAAAAAAGAATATTAATACAGTTTTGTAAAAAAATACAGTAGCTGCTTACATTATCACCCGAAAGAGTCTACTGGCTCACTAGCTCCATTGGACCTATTTTTTTCTGTTCCACCTTAAAGCATCCGCACACTCGGACTCCAACCACTACCGTCACTTGCACATAGCCTGGTTTTTATTGAAATTATTCGTAATTGCGATGATAGTGTTTGTAATGCTCTTTGACAGAAAATTGACAGAATAAAGAAGGGTTTGTTGAAGTGATAACTACGGTTGTTATACTTCTGTCAGCTGGCTTTCTAATGGTATTGTTTGTTCCAGGACAATCAACAGAGTTCTTGTGCATTTGTCCTCGGGGTTTCCCCCACACATCAGGATTTCTGATCGTAAATATTCAACTTGTTGAATATTTAAGATTCGCGATCGGGGTGGCTCGATGTTCTTCCGATCAGGTTCATTCACTCTTAACACACATCACACCACAGATAAGATAATCTTTAGAACGTTTAAGATCATTGGGACTTTACCTAGGACTGTCGGAAGGGGAGAAATGCGCCCGATATCTTTTGGTGTGCCCCAGCATTACTGAGAGAATGACCAAAGCTCGTTCAATTAGGACAGTTGAGGTTTATTGGGGATTTAAAAAAAATGAATGGGTGGATTTTTATCATTCCAGGGTGGTTCTGTACACACACGCCTGACACACAGATATGTTAAAACATTTAAGTGCATTTCTAAAGGCTTAAATGTGCTGTAAATTATTCTCCAAATTAATGAAATGTTTTCTTGCTGTTATAGCATGAATCCTCTGGCATGAAGGTTAGCTATAAGTTAAACGCTAAATAATAAAAATCTACACAAGTAAGATTGACAATGGGGACATAGTTGGTTGCTGGCCATTGTCACTAAGTCTCCGTTTACTAATGACTTGCATTTAATATAATAAATGAATAACAATTGCTTAAATCAAGTTTGTATTGAAATATGTATTCCTACACTGACGCGCTCTGCAGATAATGTCATTGAAGTTACACTGCTATAAGATGCGTTCTACAGCATGGATTACACTATTCCCTTTCTGTCGGTCTCTCGACGTTGTGTCAACCGACAGAATGGGGTTTGTCTTGAGAACCTATCATCTTCTGAGTATTTAGAAAAGGCCAATGAAAATTGGCGAATGAAATTTGCATGCCGGGCTCCTCCCCGGATGTCCGGGTATAAGAGGGAAGCCGGGTGCTCATTCATTCACCTTTTGTTCTTCAGAGCCTACGCATCTGTGAGCTTCTCTACGATCTGGGTGATCATTCTTTCTGCTGGAATCTACGACGTGGACAGCGGACGGTCCCTTCCTGCAGTGACTCTCCCCTGGGGTCTCGGCAGTTCCGGAGGTGTTCGAGCAAATTTCCTTTTCTAAAAGAGCAAATTTCTCCAGCGTGGCTTGTCCCGCTGTTCTCATGGGTGCAACACACTCATCGAGGAGGGGGACGGACACAATGCCTGCTTCCAGTACGCTGGGGCAGACGTTGTGGATACGTCCTGCCCGCACTGCGGGCGGTGACGATTCAGACGTTGCGTCACAGGTGGCTGTGTTCCCACGGGACTCAGCCACCACCTCGTTTGCTCCCCGTTCCGTGGCGGCAGGACTACGGCCCTGCCGTCCGCTATGGCAAGCAGCGAGGGTGAGATGAGGATTACTGTGAGCGATAATCCGCCAGCCACGGCTCACGGACCGTTCACACCTCGTTTCGCTCGTCTGACCGTTCCCCAAAAAAGACGGTCCGCCGTCTTATTCCTCAATCACGTATTCGGACACGATGCGTGATGATGAGAGGTCTCTTGCAGCATCGGGGGGTGACGTACTGCCATCCGACTCCGACGATTCTTCGGGCTCCCTCCCTCGGGGGGTCGAGCCCAGGAAAAAGCGGATGTCGAGATGTCGGCCATGCTTTCCCGGGCCGCCGTGAGTGTTGGGTTGCAGTGCCCGCACTGCCTCTCCCGGCGTTCGCGGCTGGCTACATGGCGCCTCGGGTTTGAGCGCGGCTCCAAGCCGCGCCCGCCCCCAGTGCCGTGTTTACCGGAAGTGCATGAGGAACTTTGCAAGACCTGGAACGCCCCTTCCGGCACGTTTCACGTCAAACAAAGTTCTGTCACCCTCTCTTCCCTCGAGGTTGAGACAGCTGGAGGATGCGTCGGTGTCCCCAGGTGGAGTTGCCGCCGCGGTGCACTCGTGCCCGTAGGTGGCGGCCACCTGGGGGGGCTCGACCTAGACTCCCGTCCAAAGCATGTGGTGTCTCGGCATCTCTGGTGTCGAGAGCTTACATTGCGGCGGACCAGCTGCCTCCTCTCTCCACGCTATGGCTCCTGCCAGGCCAGGGCGTTGAGAGAGCTCCACGAGGGTAAGACCGACCCAGCGCTTATGCAGGAACTCCGCGCCGTCACCGACCTCGCTCTACGGGCGACCAAGGTGACCACGGGGGCCCTGGGTCGGACGATGTCCACACTTGTGGTCCATGAGAAACTCCTCTGGCCGATACTTGCGCAGATGAGTAACGCTGAGAAGGTCCGCTTTCTCGACGTACCCGTCTCGCAGGGGGGGGCTGGTTGGTGTTACTGTGGAGGGTTCTCGACAGTAAAAAGCAGTCCTCCGTGCCGCAACTCGGCCGCCTCGGCCGTCGAGTCCCGTGCACTGTCTGCTTCCCAGCAGCCCTGGTCCTCTTCAACGCCCTCCAGTGACCTGGAGGAGACAGCGAAGAGGAGACCATCGCCCCATCAGCAGCCGCGGGCAGCGGCTGTCATGGGATCACCTCAGGGGGATCGAGGCTACCATTGGGCCCGACCCCAGCCACAGCGCTGGTAGGTCGGATAGGGACGGTTCCTGCCCCGTCCCTCCATCTGCTGGCCCCCTCTGGGGGGCTGGCGCCCACTTACTCTCAAAAAGGAGAGTTTCCTCTCTCTCTGGGTTACCTCAGCCGCTCTCACCTCTGCACGACGGTGAACGGCAAACTCGACGTTGCGTCATGGCAAAGCGCAATGTCGAGTATAAACACCAGCCCTCAGCACTCTCAGTCAGACAGTGCGTTGAGCTGGCAGTCGCCAGGCAGGAAATATGGCAGAGCCGATCTCCTCCCCGGGGGGCCTCCCCCGGCAAGGAATCCGTACTGCTAGCCATCGAACCACCCTCCGCGGGGGCGATGAAGCAGATCAACCTCTAGTCCCCCTGTCACAGTTCTGGGAGCCCCCAGACTGTCAGGCTGGCTGAGGAAGACGATCCGTCTGGCTACGCGATTCAGTTCCTACACGTCCGCCCAAGTTCGGGCGCCTTTTTTACCTCAGCGAGGCAGGGATGCCCCCGTACTTCGGGCGGAGGTCGCCTCCCTTCTGGTGAAGGGAGCGATCGAGCCGTCCCAGCCGAGGTGTTCAGCGGGTTTTACACCCGTACTTCATTGTCCCTAAGAAAGGCAGGGTTGCCCCTATCTTAGATCTGCGTGTTCTGAACAGGCACCTACACTAGCTGCCTTTCAGGATGGTCACGCAGAAGCGCATCCTGGCGTCTGTCAGGCTCAGGACTGGTTCGTGGCAATCGACCTAGGAGCGTACTTCATGTCTCGATCCTCCCTCGACTCGGCCGTTCCGACGGTTCCGTCGAGGGACGGCATATCAGTACAGGGTCCTCCCCTTCGGTCTGTCCCTGTCTCCACGAGTCTTTACGAAGGTCGTGGAAGCCGCCCTCCTTCCCCGTTGGGAAGGAGGTGTACGGGTACTAACTATCTCGAGACTGGCTCAAGTTTGGCACACTCTCGAGATCTGTGGTTACACACAGGGACCTGGTGCTCCGGCACCTAGATCGGTGGGGCCACAGGTCAACTGAGATAAGAGCAAGCTCTCCCCGGTGCAGAGCATCCTCTTTCTCGGTATGGAACTCGACTCTGTCCTCACGAGCGGCCCCCTCACCCCCAGGGGGGGGCGCGAGGACTAGGGCCCGGTCAGTGTTGAACTGCCTGAGATCAGACAGTCAGCGGTCCCCCTGTAACAGAGGCTCCTGGGATTCATGGCATCCTCGGGGGGGTGGCCCCCCCTCGGGTCGATGCATATACGACCGCTCCAACACTGGCGGCAGAGTCAAGTTCCTTGGAGAGCGTGGCACACGGCAGCAGGCGTTGGTCACACGCTTTTCTGCCGACACACCCTAAGGGGTGCCGTGTGCAACGGGGTCGGGGCGGTGGACGGCCCCCGCCTGCGTTGGCATTCAACTGCCTAGAGTTGTGGGTTGTGCTACTTGCATTGAGGAACTTCCTCTCGTGCAGGAAGCACGTGCTGGTCCGGTCGGACAGCACAGCTGCTGTGGCGTATTCTTCACTCACAGCAGCTAACATGACTCGCCCGACGCCTCCTCCTCTGGAGTCAGCAGGTGATCAGCTCCCTGCGAGCCACACACATCCCAGGCTTCCTGAACCAGACAGCCGATGTGCTCTCTCGTCAGTTGAGCCTTGCGGAGAGTGGCGACTCCCTCCCGCGCAGCGGCTCATTTGGGGGCAGTTTGGCCAGGCACAGGTGGTCCTGTTGCCTCCCCGACTCCTCCCATTGTCCGCTTGGTACTCCCTGTCCGAGGTACCTCGGCACGGATGCCCTTGCGCACAGCTGGCCGCGGGACAAGCGGAAGTACGCTTCCCCCCAGGGAGCCTCATTGCACAGGCCTGTGCAAGGCCAGGGAAGAGGAGCATCAAGTGGTACTAGTTACGCCCCTTCGGCCTAACCAGGACTTGGTTCTCGGAGCTGAGGCTCTGACAACAACTCCCCCTGGCCGCTCCCCCTGGGGACAGCTTCCCCGGGGAAGGGGCACGTTAGGCATCCCAGGCAAAACCTGGTCTCCATGTCTGGACGGGACGAGGAGATCCTGAGTGACCCACCCCCGGTCCGGTTGGGACGTCACTCAGGCTAGGGCTTCGGCCACTGGGCGGCTATACCCCATAGGTGGCGCCTCTTCTCGTCCTGGTGCTCTTCTCGGGAGAAGACCCGCGGAGTTGCTCGGTCGGGTACGGGCTGTCCGTCCTCAAAAGAGACGGGGGAGTAACCTCTCCCCCTCCACACTGGGAATGTATGTAGCCGCTACGGCGCTCATCATGACCCGAGTGCTGGGAAGCCTCTGGGACAGCACGACCTGGTCATTAGGTTCCTAAGGGGCGCGAGAGGGTGACCACCTTATCCGCGCTCCTACCCTCTTGCGACCTAGGTGGCGGGCCTCAAGAGGCCCCGCTCCCTTCGAGCCTCTCGGGGTTACCGCTCTTTCTCAGTCTTGATAAAGACGGTGTTCCGCATTGCGCTCACCTCCAAGAGGGTAGGGGATCTACAAGCACTCTCCGTGTCCGCAGATTGCCTAGAACTCGGGGCCGGATTCTCACGTTATCTTGAGACCCCGCCCCGGCTACGTGCCCAAGGTTCCCACCACTCTCCCGAGAGACCAGTGGTGAACCTGCAGGCGCTCCCCACCGGGGAGGAAGACCCAACCTATCCGTGCTATGTCCAGTACGCGCACGGCGCCTCTCTTGGACCGCACGCAGAGCCCAGAAGCTCTGAGCAGCTCTTTGTCTGTTTCGGAGGTCAGCAGGAGGGCTGTCTCCAAACAGAGGCTGGCGCACTGGATCGTGGATGCCCTCGTTAGGGCATACCGATCTTTTTTCCTGCCCGTTGGGGGTGAGGCACACCCCTCGTGGCTGGCTCAGGGCGCCTCTCTGGCAGACATCTGCGGAGCTGCGGGTTGGGCTATGCCTAACAACTCCGTGAGGTTCTAATACCTACGCCCGGAACCGGTGTCAGCCCGCATCCTGGCAAGGTGTGGGACCGGCAGCCGGTAGGGCATACGCCTGCGGAAGCCCTTCCCCCTCCGGGGGGAGCAGTGGCGATCCCGCCTCACTTCTTTCCCCTCGGGTAAAGAACAGGCATTCCATCCATCACTAAGCACCCTTCAGGGGACAGGCTGGGCAGAGCAGCCCTGCCCCTTTAGGCCGGGGAACAGTTGAGTTATCTCCCACATAGCTCTAACCGGACCTAGTGCTCCAGACGTGGTAACCCCCCCTCCGTGGGCTGTTCCGTCTGATGTATCCTCATGAATGGTTCCCACCTTGGCAACCCATGACCTCCCCAGGTGGACTCCCACCTTGCGGTTAACTCCTGCAGTCCGCACATTCCTCCCATGAGTTCTCCCCTGATGGTGAGACCATGTGGTGTCTCCACTAATTCCTCCCTACGGTAGGTAGTGGCCTCTGCAGCGTTTTTCCCCCCAGGGGGAATAATGCTTACCCAGTGGCCCGTACGGTGCCGGGCGGCTTCTCGCCATTTAGAGAATCAGGCCTCCGCCCGTGACGGCCGGCGTTAGGGGGCTTCCCAACTTTTTGTGGAAAGCTCTGGGTCCCCCTTCCTCTCCACTGGAAGGTCATAATTTCGCGCTAGCGTGTTCGTCTGACTCGCCCAGGCCAGTCAACGTCGCTCCGCAGAGATTGTGACGCGGCTCAGTGCTGTGGGTTTTCCATAGGAACCCCATTCTGTCGGTTCGACACAACGTCGAGAGACCGACAGAAAGGGAACGTCTTGGTTACGGATGTAACCTCGGTTCCCTGATGGAGGGAACGAGACGTTGTGTCCCTCATGCCACAACACTGGCCGCCCACCCCAGCGGTCGGGGGAGGATGCTTTAGGCTCCTCAGACCAAAGGTGAATGAATGAGCACGCCGGCTTCCCTCTTATACCCGGACATCCGGGGAGGAGCCCGGCATGCAAATTTCATTCGCCAATTTTCATTGGCCTTTTCTAAATACTCAGAAGATGATAGTTTCTCAAGACAAACCCCATTCTGTCGGTTCGACACAACGTCTCGTTCCCTCCATCAGGGAACCGAGGTTACATCCGTAACCAAGACGTTTCCTTAGATATACACCAGAATATACAGCTAGCTACTTTTTATATACATACATATTTATGCCTATATTGTTAAAACTAATTAATTAATAGACCTCTATAACAGTGCAACCTTAATATAATGCACAACAAATAACATAATCATGTTTTAAAAGCCTAATCACCTGTGACCCTGCCTCTGTCTTTCCACCTGGGCTACAGCTGCTTCTGCCACCTAATAAAATGACACAATTAGGGGTGGATGACATCTAAGCTCTCATTTTAAACACCCACTAAGAAACTATACTGTAGATTGTCAATCTAACACTTGTCACAGTACCAAATTTCACAACTAACAACTGTAACAACTAACTGCTATGTCATTGTTTGACCTCATCTGTGACCCTGCCTCTCCACAACATGACAGGACTGCTTCTGTCACCTGATCTGACAAAATAATGCATTCCATATTAACACGTTTATGGATTAGATATTTATTGTAATGGGGTAAACAGAACTGGAGGTGTGCCGATCCATTTGCAGGTTCATGGCGGAGCAGAAGACCACCACAGCAGGATAGAAATCCCTGGTTGAGACTGGGACCTAGAGAAGAGTGAAACACACAAGACAGATAGAGCATTTATGGCTCCAATGGCCGCAGTGGGGAACACATCGAGTTCAAAAGGAGTCTATTGGGCCTGGACAGACAGTTCATTGTCATATTCGGTGACTGGAACTGGACAAAGAAATGGTTCTCTCCTGATTAGAACTTAGACAGACAGATTTCACAGGAGTGTACACATTGACTGGACTTGACATAACAGGCAGATTAAACTTAGATTCAGCATTAGAACTTAGACAAACAGGAAGTTCACTTAGAGCCTCTTCGGCTGGATTGAAACTGGCTAGGCTGAAACTAGACACAGGTTCGTACTGGGCCTCCATGGCCAGTTCAGGACAGGACAAGAGTTCATTGGACGCCACCACCTCACCAAAAATTGAAGCTGACGCCACTACCCAAGAGGTTCTACAGTCGAAGCTGACACCTCTGGAGACACGGTAGCAGACGTTGCCATCTCTAAAGTGTCCACAGTGATGTATGCCGCCCAAATGCACAAAAATGCAACCCCTAGGACAGTGGGTTTAGTTTAGGAATGGGGGAATTTTTGTAAACTGGTTTGGGAATACCCGCAGCACGTGCGGATATGATTAACGGATCTTCAGTGCTTGAAATCAGTCTCTGATATTTCATAGCAAAGGGGACTGTGACAGGCGGTGGGCCGTGGATCAAAGGTGTCAAACGAGACCTGTTGACGTACTGGAAGATCAACAGAGACTTGACATTTCTTTGGCAGATCTGAGGAGACTTGGCATGATTCTGACGGAATGACTTTAGGACAACGGTGGTGAAATGAAGGGGTTCATTACTGGATGCTCTGGTATGACTAGGCTCAGGAATGCCGGCATAAATGTGACCCTGGACAACAAAACCAGTCTTATGGGTCAATTTTTCGAAATTGAGATTGTTACGTAATCTGAAAGCTGAATAAATAAACTTTCTATAGATATATGAGTTGTTAGAATAGGACAATATCTGGCTGAGATACAACCGTTTAAAACTTAGGAATCTGAGCGTGCAGAAAAATCTAAATATTGAGAAAATTGCCTTTGAAGTTGTTCATCAGGGGCACTGTGGCAGACCATCCACTCACAAAAATAAAGTTTTTATATATTTAAGGTAGGAAATTTACAAAATATCTTCATGGAACAAGATCTTTACTTAATATCCTAATGATTTTTGGCATAAAAGAAAAATCGATAATCTTGACCCACACAATGTATTTTTGTCTTTTACTAAAAATGTTCCCGTGCTACTTAAGATTGGTTTTGTGATCCAGGGTCACAAATCAGTTGGGGATTGCTACTAATAGTTGTGGCACAATGGGGATCAGAAACTATAGCGGGGACCTTACAGGGATTATTATCAGCAGTAGCTACCTGACTGAACTCAGAGATGATACTGGTAACATTACAGAGTTCATAACAGGATTCAGAATTGACAGCAGATACACTACTGGGCTTATGATTAGCTTTTGTCATAAATAACATAAGTAACACTACAGGACTCAGAATGGGACTCAGAATTTACAGAAGATATACATGGCTTACGACGGTGCTTGCGCTTAGCTTTTGCTGTATGACTGGATTCAGAAATGGCGGGAAATATTACAGGGTTCACAAGAGGCAAAAATTACTTGACTAGACTCAGGAGCTGAAAAAATATCATACCGGGGCTTTGTTGTCGCTGCCATTTTGCGAACGAGCTCCGGCTCGTACTAACAGTTAGACAGAAACATAATTTGGATCATAATTAGGAAAAATGCTTATTAAAAAAATAAGCATTTTAGCTAATAAAGGCATATGAAACAGTCGATTGTCATGATATTCAGCTATATGTAGTTATCCTCATAGATGTAAATAAGTACAGACACACACTAACTTTTAAGTTTGCAACTCCTCCAGTTAGTAGGGGATTGTCATGCAATGGGAAAAACACTGTTCCTGAATCAATATGTGATGCAACTAGTCCTGTATTTTTGTCAATAAACTCTTGGTAAGAATGTTTTAACCTGCATAATCATTAACCTGCAGTTTAACCTGCATAATCATTCTCGAAGCGACTTATTGACAGAGCTTTGGCGCTTACAACCGAATCAGCTGCAGCCTATGTCACACATTAGCGAGAGAAAGCAAAACCAACCATAAAGCGACGTGGGTTAGAGAGGCGGGACTCGAGAAAGACACAGCCAATCCTATTAGCGACGTGAGCTATGGAGGTGGGACTCATTGCAAAGAACAAAACTTAACCATTTGTGCACCACAAACTGCGCTATTTTTCCAGAACGCGGTTTTGAAAGATTTTTTATTTCAATTAAATGATTACTGGATAAATAAATATTGAATAAAATAACTAATAATGACAAGACACAGACGGACATCAGTGGTTATATATAAATATAGATTAATGGTTTGGTTGAAATTATTGGTAGCATAATCGAATATCAAATCGACGCCCTTGACAGCTACATTTTTAGTGGCTCACCGGAAGTCTAAACACAAACAGTTCAAAGATGGTGGCGCCCACATTTATGCGAAAAATAAGGTGGATAGTTGCCTCATTCGGCTGGATTCTTTGAAGAGACTGTCCTTAAAAAAATGTTTACCCCATAGGTTCTTTGGGTATGGCTACTTTAAAAAGCCCCCCAATGTACTGTAACAGATTCCGTGCATACACCAACCACGCCACCTGCACCCGTGTCCTTCCCTGGATTCACTCGTTCACGATCCCCCGACTTTTGATTCCTTGAACTACACTTCCCATAATCTCCTGGACACCACACCATCTGTGATTGCACCCACACCTGCAGCCTATTAACCAGGACTCTATTTATACTCACCTTCAGCTCACGTTTGATGTCAGGTCTACTCGTTTTATGTGTTTTGTTTAGTGCTGACCCAGTTGTTATCTCAGTACCTGAGGATTACTTAACCTGTTTACTTGAGGATTACTTAACCTGTTTACCTGAGGATTACTAAACTTGTTTACCTGAGGATTACTAAACTTGTTTACCTGAGGATTACTTAACCTGTTTACCTAAGGATTACTAAACCTGTTTACCTGAGGATTACTTAACCTGTTTACCTGTGGAATACTTACCTTGTGTACCTGTGGATAATTTACTGTGTTTACCTGTGGATTACTTACCTGTCTGCCTGTGGATTACTAAACCTGTTTACCTGTGGATTATCCCCTTTATGCCCTGAGGACAATCATTAAAACTGTTACTAGGTATTTTGTGGTGTGGCTCGTCTTGTATCCAGTAGGAGTGGTGATATGTGCATGGTATTCCATGGCTTTAGGTTGTCTATGCGTCAGACACATTTAATTATTTGCATTTGTAAAAGTATACATTTTATAAATATGTTTTCAAAAATATTTATGGTTTAAAACCTATCCACTTCTCAACCATATATAATACAACACAACACATAAGTAACTGTACAGTGACAAGTATTTATTACGGTGGCTCTGAACCGCAAGTGATAAAACATGATGTTAATTCGTTATAATGAGATATAGATTCCGTTAAAATGAGATGTTAATTCGTTATAATGAAATATTAATCCGTTAAAACGAGATGTTAATTCGTTGTAACGAAATATTAATCCGTTAAAACGATATATTAATTCGTTATAATGAAATATTAATCCGTTAAAACGAGATATTAATTTGTCATAACAAGATATTACAAGAAATTTTAATTTGTTAAAACGAGATGTTACAAGAAATTTTAATCCGTTAAAACAAGATGCTAATCCGTAAAAACGAAATACTAATCTGTTATAATGAAATACTAATCCGTAAAAACGAGATACTAATCCGTTAAAACGAAATACTAATCCGTTAAAACGAAATACTAATTCGTTATAATGAAATACTAATCCGTTATAACGAAATACTAATCCGTTATAACGAAATACTAATCCGTTATAACAAAATACTAATCCGTTTTAACGAAATACTAATCCGTTAAAACGAAATACTAATCCGTTAAAACGAAATACTAATCCGTTAAAACGAAATACTAATCCGTTAAAACGAAACACTAATTCGTTAAAACGAAATACTAATCCGTTATAATGAAATAGCATCTCTTTATGTCAACTCCTTGATACCCGAGTTTTGAGTTAGTGGCGTTTCATGACAGAAAACGTCTTGGTTACGGATGTAACGTCTTGGTTACGGATGTAACCTCGGTTCCCTGATGGAGGGAACGAGACGTTGTGTCGAACTGACAGAATGGGGTTTGTCTTGAGAACCTATCATCTTCTGAGTATTTAGAAAAGGCCAATGAAAATTGGCAAATGAAATTTGCATGCAGGGCTCCTCCCCGGATGTCCGGGTATAAGAGGGAAGCCGGCGTGCTCATTCATTCACCTTTGGTCTGAGGAGCCTAAGCATCCTCCCCCGACCGCTGTGTGTGGCTCGCAGGGAGCTGATCACCTGCTGACTCCAGAGGAGGAGGCGTCGGGCGAGTCATGTTAGCTGCTGTGAGTGAAGAATACGCCACAGCAGGTCGGGGAGACACAACGTCTCGTTCCCTCCATCAGGGAACCGAGGTTACATCCGTAACCAAGACGTTCCCTTTCTGTCGGTCTCTCGACGTTGTGTCGAACCGACAGAATGGGGTTCCTATGGAAGACGCTACAGCACTGAGCCTCGTCACAATCTCTGCGGAGCGACGTTGACTGGCCTGGGCGAGTCAGACGAACACGCTAGCGCGAAATTATGACCGTCCAGTGGAGAGGAAGGGGGACCCAGAGCTTTCCACAAAAAGTTGGGAAGCCCCCTAACGCCGGCCGTCACGGGCAGGCCCGGCACCGTATGGGCCACTGGGTAAGCATTATTCCCCCTGGGGAAAAACGCTGCAGAGGCCAATACCCACCATAGGGAGTAATTAGTGGAGACACCACATGGTCTCACCATCAGGGGAGAACTCATGGGAGGAATGTGCGGACTGCAGGAGTTAACCGCAAGGTGGGAGTCCACCTGGGGAGGTCATGGGTTGCCAAGGTGGGAACCATTCATGAGGATACAACAGACGGAACAGCCCACGGAGGGGGGGTTACCACGTCTGGAGCACTATTTCCGGTTAGAGCTATGTGGGAGATAACTCAACTGTTCCCCGGCCTAAAGGGGCAGGGCTGCTCTGCCCAGCCTGTCCCCTGGAAGGGTGCTTAGTGATGGATGGAATGCCTGTTCTTTACCCGAGGGGAAAGAAGTGAGGCGGGATCGCCACTGCTCCCCCCGGAGGGGGAAGGGCTTCCGCAGGCGTA
>NW_026634219.1:74071-81052 GCF_024868665.1 Triplophysa rosa
CCTCGATGAGTGTGTTGCACCTATGAGAACAGCGGGACAAGCCACGCTGGAGAAATTTGCTCTTTTAGAAAAGGAAATTTGCTCGAACACCTCTGGAACTGCCGAGACGCCCAGGGGAGAGTCACTGCAGCAAGGGACCGTCCGCTGTCCACGTCGTAGATTCCAGCAGAAAGAATGATCACCAAGATCGTAGAGAAGCTCATCAGATGCATAGGCTTTGAAGAACAAAAGGTGAATGAATGAGCACGCCGGCTTCCCTCTTATACCCGGACATCCGGGGAGGAGTCCGGCATGCAAATTTCATTCGCCAATTTACATTGGCCTTTTCTAAATACTCAGAAGATGATAGGTTCTCAAGACAAACCCCATTCTGTCGGTTCGACACAACGTCGAGAGACCGACAGAAAGGGAATTAAATCTATAGTATGATTACGAAGGTGAGTGGGTTCTGACACATGTTGACTAACGCCCATGGAGTTAAGAGTGTCTTTGAAAGCCATTCCTAAGGCATCTGTAATGTTATCTACGTGGATGTTAAAGTCACCAACGACAAGGACTCTATCTGCGGCCAGTACTAGTTCTGATAAGAACCCACCAAATTCTTTAATAAAATCTGTGTGGTGCCCTGGAGGCCTATATACAATAGCTAAAATAAATTTTAAAAGTGTTTTATCCTTAGTATTAGGTGTTGAAACATGAACAACCATGTCTTCAAAATAATTATATTTAGAGTTAGACTTCTGGGAAATGCTAAAAGAGTTATTGTAAAGTGCTGCGACACCTCCCCCTCTGCCTTTTAGACGAGGCTCATGTTTATTATAATAATAATAATCTTGGGGGACAGATTCATTTAAAGTAATATAATCATCTGGTTTTAGCCATGTTTCTGTCAAACAGAGCATGTCTATTTTATGATCTATTATCATACTGTTAACAAAAAGTGCTTCATTATAGAGAGAGATATTTCCCCCAGTGTACCCACACTTCTCCCAGTATGTGTCACGAATCTCTCGGGTGAGGTGAAGACAACGGACCCAAGTGCAGACAGGGACGTAAGGGGGTTAACAAGACTTTAATAATAAATAACAGACAAAACAAAAGCCCACAATTGGGGGACAACAGAACAAAACATGGCAAAAGTAACGAAGACTCACTAAACTAACAAGACTAGACTAATAAAACATTACAAGAACTAACACTAAACTCACTGACAAAGAACTCACCCACGTGACACAAACAATGAAACATTAGGACTATATAAACGGGACGAAATCAAGAAGGAACAGGTGCGGGACATGAACTAATTAACAAGCAATAATGAGACGAAAAGGGCGGGAACAGAGACGCCACACCGGAGAGAGTGAGTACATGGACACAAGATCAAGAAAAGCAAGACAAGATGGGGCAGAACCATGACAAAAGCCCCTCCTTAAGGAGCAGCATCCTGATGCTCCTTGAGGAACAAACAGGACTAGACAGACTGTGACAAAACAAACCATAACCATACATAACCAAAAATGTGATACATAGAAAAAAGCTCAAACAAGACATGGCGCTGGCTGGAAGGCCGGCTGGACAGTACATGCGCCGGCTGAATGGCCGGCTGGACAACACATGACGCCGGCTGGACAGTACATGGCGCCGGCTGGATGCTGGTGGGGGCTTCCCACCATGACACCTTCGCCTACCCCTCGCCCCTTGTCCTTGATCAAAGTGGCAAGGGGAAGGGTTACAAATTTTCCGCTAAGGAATGGGACACCACTACTACACTGGTATACGTCATCATACGTCATTGCTAGCTCCTAACGTTATGTCAGAGGACATGCACCGGGTATACAGTATGACATAAAAATATATTTTCTAATATTGTGCAATCAGTGCTGTCCGCTAGCAAACTTTAGCAAATTTTTTTGCAAACGTTAAAAGAACTGTCACGGTCTTGGTCTGGTCGGGGTATTATCTGTACATGGGTTGTGTTGTTGTTGTCGAGCATGTGGCTGACCGCGTGCTCGGTGTCTGCGTATTTTACCCCGCCCTTGTGTCTCCTTAGGAATCCCCGCACTGGTGATTTTCCACTCTGCACCTACACGGCCGCTGACTCATTACTCATTAATCACTCGTTCCCGTAACTACATCACACCTGCCAACCTTTTCCTTCTCATTATGTTTTCCCTTTATATTTCCTCAGTGTCTCTTGTCTGTTGTCTGATCGTTGCTTGTGAAAGCCTGTTTCAGACTGCCCCAGACGTAGCTGCGGCTCGTCTGTAGAAGTTTTGTTTTCTTAGTCGTGTCATAGTATTGGATACCGCCTTGTCTTGTCAAGTGAAGTTTTCTCTCTCCTGTTACCTCGTCCGTCTTCCTGTTTCCCTGCAGCTCTCATTGGCGTTCACCTCTACCTCAATCCATAGCAGGCAGCTACCCGCAGGCGGAGTCCGGAATTCATTCCTTGTCGTGATCGTCCTCCAGATTCTCAGCACGGGTCCCGGGCCGAGTGAGGTCCCCAGGCACTTCCCTCCAAGTCCTATTGTCGGAGACCTATCCTCTGCCCGAGTCACCATGTGCAACCCTTCTGGGGACTCTTATTCTCACCACCGCGGACAGCACGTGATGTGGTAGAAGTCGATCTTGAAGTTCAAAAAATCTCTCAGACAAAGAAGGTTCAGGTGTCAAGGAGTTAACTTTATTTGATCTTACATGGTCATTTGTAGGTTGATTTCCACAAAAGTGGAAACAAAAACAATGTGAGGTACAAAAATATGGCTCAGTATGAGCATGCTGACCCAACAATCCCAACAAAACACTCAACCAATGGTCAATGTCCAGCCAATAAAAGATTTGGAAGTTTTTAAGGATTTCTGTCTGGCGGATTTCATTTCCTTCCCAATTGGTTTCTGAAAACAGCCAAGATCAAGAGCCAAGAGTTGTTATAGTAAATATCTTAAAACGTAAAGCCTGTTCCATCTTGTCCTTTAACAAACAAAATAACAGAAGTTGGCCTTAAAGAATAAAACGAAACCCTTATTAGGCTTCAATTAATAAAAGTTATTTAAAATACCATCAGTGTCATCTCTCCCCAGGCCCGCGAGCTCAACATCTGCATCCTTCTATTTTCCAGCTCTTTCTACCCCACCGGGCATTTCCATCAGGTACAAGAAGAGCACAATTACGACTTACCTCCGAGACCTCTTCGCACAGGAGAGCCCATTAACGCCAAAATACTCATTACGCTTTCCAAAACGATAACAATGGAAAAGCGAGCGGCTCTTAAACATCTATCCGTCAACAGCACCATTTAACTGTCACGCATACACACCCAGTGGCGACCATTAGCGCACATGTTAATCAAGTCTATTTACCTCTGTTCACGTACGATGGCGAGAGGGGAGGAGAGAAATCAGTCAGTCGCCGTTCGTTCGGCGAGGAGATGGCACCATTACAAGAGGAGCGATTATAAGACACTCGGCTACAGATTGAGCGCAGTCACGTTTCGACTGCTTGTCTCTGACTCAGTTCAGCTGGAAACAACCGTCACACTCAGAGCACCAATTATACCAATTAACTCCAATTAGACTGGATCAAAACAACAAACTAACAGGTGATCCGGACAGGACTCGTCACAGTTTATAAAGAAAGCATGGATGGTTCCTTTCGGGACAAAACCACAGTGAGAAAAAGAGAATCTCAGGCAGAAAAAAGGCAACAGGCTGTATAAATATAATAATCTTCCTGTCCCTCCAATGTTTTAATAATGATTGACATTTTACATTACACTTATGCAGCTGGCAGAGCCTTTTAAGCTTAAACCTATTTGTCAACGAAGAAGAAAGCAAAGAAACTTGTTTTGTTTGTTAAATTAAGCTTAGGGATAAACACAACAACTACAAATTTGTTATATTTCTTTAAAAACAAAAATGTAATTTTTGCTTGTCAAGCAAATGTGTAGTTTTAAAGAGTGAGACAAAAATACTGGAGTTTGAAGTACATTTTTAATGTTTCTCAGGAAACAAACCCATGACCTTGACATTTTAGGGCCATGGAAAATCCCTTTGACAGTTAAAGAGAGCAACCTAGAAATCACATGGAAACACCTTAGCCATGAAAATCTGTTTTCATTTTCTGTTTAAATTTTCTGAAGCTAAACTGATAGCGCATGGCACTGAAATGCCAAGGTCATGGGTTGGATTCCTAGGGACATCACCGCACACACTGATCAAATGCACTGAAAATACGTGCCGAGATCCGTAAAAAATACAAAACCTGTTATTTCCAGTCTGAGCCCCAGACTTCTGTCTTTACTCCAAAACGAAAGAGCAAGTCAGTTTCGAAATCCAAAATCAATCTATGTTCACATCAGGAGTGGCGTATGAAGTGCAACAGAAGAAGCTCAACTCGAGAACTACTGGGGGGCTGCCAAGTTTTGCTCACAGGAGAAGGAATGCAGTAAAGAATAAATAACTGTTCACTGTTGGCGACCATAGCCCATTTTTCTTCTTGTTTTGGCCAGCCCTTCACAGCCGAAGAAACATTAACTCGCGCAGAAACATGGGATTTACTGTTGATGTCGTATGGGTTTACATACAGACTTTTTGAATACTACCTTGGAGCAGGCTGACCCAGGAGTAAATGCTACTGCATCTGAACATTTGTTCCCAGGTCAGTTGGTTCCAGAGTCTGCGGCAAAACACCGAAATAAACGACAGAGTGACAACTATACAACAGAGGACTCATGGATGGATCACCCTAATCCTCCTCATCCCTATGCTACTAACATGTGGTGGAGATTCACTAATCATACAGTCAAGATGTATGCTTCCAGAAACTGTTATGGTTGTGCCCAATTTCCTCATAGTGCTGTTGGAGGAGACTGGTGGTCACATCAAGACCTAAATACAACCTTTGAGATAGCTATGGTTGCAGTAGCAGCTGCTGCACTACAACAGACCAAGGAAGTTATGATGTCTCGGAAAAGGGACACTTGGCAATCAACTGTTATCCCTAAAAGAATCTTTGCTCAGATAGCGACTGTTAAGCACATACCTAGTAATCTCATCTGTTATGAGCGACCTTCAGGAGCTCCAGGAGCTTCAGGAACTTCAGGAGAACAATTCTTGGGAAAATTACCAGAGAAAAAGTGTTCAGATATCTACAAGCAAACAAATGCAACTATGAGGCAAAGTTGTATGTCATGTCTTCGCACAGCAGATCAAGTGAATCCTCGACCTGGCATTGCTACAACTACCCATGCAGCACCCTAGCCACTTGTGGCTTACCAATATCTTCTGACTTCAAGAAAGGACGAGCAAAATGTCCATTATGTTCAACTGTGCATGTTCCAGATCAACAAGGTACAGGTGTCGTTGAGGGACACTATTGGCTGTGTGGCTATCGTGTGTACTTATCCTTACCAGAGGGGTGGACAGGACTTTGTGCTTTAGTCCAACTGCATGGTGGTGCCATTATCTTACCACATCAATCAATGGAGAATCAATGACGAACAAGAAGAGACCTAATCAACTTCATGAGAGAAAGCCCAGTGCCAAAGAATCATCACATATGGACTATTGCTGAGAAGCTTGTGGCTGCTTTCCTTCCAGCACTGGGAATGGAATCACTGATGGAAGAAGTGGAAATCACCAGATATGAGCTGTCTTCATTTATCAACACGACGAAAATCATGATGGAGGGAATCAGAGAGGAACTGCGAGGAATAAGACTTACTGCTCTCCAGAACAGGATGGTTTTGGATCAACTCACTGCAGCGCATGGAGGTGTTTGTGTTATGGTAGGAGAGACTTGTTGTACCTACATACCAGACAATGATGCGGATGGACATCTTATCGAACAAGGAATAGAGAATATTACATTGTTGTCTACAATGATTGCAAAGAATGAGGTGAACACAGACTCTTCCATTTGGAGCTGGTTTAACAGCATATTCCCTAATCTGCATAACATATTGATGTTTGCTGCATGTATTCTATCGCCAATTCTGATATTGCTGTGTTTTTAGCCTTGCATAATGCATGCATGTAAGAGAGTTATTCCATCTGGTCCTCATCATCAGATGATGGTTTACTCAGTCAGTGATGATCAACTCTTTGCAATTGATCAACTCTTTGCAGTTGAGTAAGAAAGGTTACTAAAGTAATTGGTTAAAAGCAGGTGTTATCCGTGTTACGAGATGACCAAGATGGGTCAGTTGGATTTTTATCTTTTATAGCTTGCATACTTCCAATAAGTATTATCCTGGATATTGATTCATTTTGATCATGCAGATAGATTTTCTTTGTAGTAGATATTCCTCTTAAATTAGTAGACTTAATCGTGTGGGACTCTTATGGAGCCCCAAAGGGGGGAATATATTGTGCATACTTCTGATCATTTTGTTGATTGTTGTATTTGCACATTGCACTTTTGGGCTCTGTTGTACATCCCACTTATAAGAAGTATTCATAGGAATGATATTACCATAGATGTGTTAATAATCAGACCAATGATTGAGTGTTACAACTGAATATATGAAGATGATTTAATGATTTAATGACATAATCAGTATACTTAAGCATTGATTGAGTGTTGTTTGAACTATATGTATATTTTTAATCATTTTAATCAAGTATATAACAGATTTCAGCAATATAAAATTCAGTGATGTCTTTGAGATCTGTTTGAGGCCTGACCTAGATAAAGTTCAGAAGGTCGAACATGTAGTTCACTTTGTGGCCTGAAAACTGGTACCAACAGGAAAACTTATTTTTAAAAACTAAGTAAAGGTCGACATTCCACTATTAGATACAAACCTTGTTGCCTAGAAAATAATAGTGGCAGACGAGAATGATTGGATAATAAAAAATAAAAGGTAAAGGGAATTTCCTGATTGGTTTAGGAAAGCACCTCCTTTCCTAAGTTTCACTATAACTGTAGGCTGGAAAACACTTGGTTTTCAGATGACTGGGGACATCTCACTTTGTTTGGCCTGAT
>NW_026634219.1:82971-100000 GCF_024868665.1 Triplophysa rosa
TGTCTGTGTACGTACGTGTGTGTGTGTGTGTTGTGTGTGTGTGCGTGCGTGTGTGTGTGTATGTGTCTCTATGTCTATGTGTGTTAGTACGTGTGCATATTGTGTGTGTGGAGTGTTTTGTATGTGGGTATGTCTGTCTTCTGTGTTTTCAACCTTTTCTTGTTTTTGCAGGTACAACTTTAATTATTTTGCTTATAGTCAATATGTCTCATGTACAGCTGCTTTGTAACAATGAAAATTGTAAAAGCGCTATATAAATAAAGTTGAGTTGAGTTGATGCTGTGCTAATGTTACGAGCGCACGTGAACCGAGGACTTAAAATATATGGAGCAATCTGGCAAAGCGTAAGTTTATTTAATAACTCATAAATCGTATTGAATTATGCATGGATCATATATCTTATGTAAAATTCTGATGAAGATTAATTATTCACTTTTTATCTTTAAGACTTAAAATGTCATAGTTTGCTGCACTTCACTGTGCCTATTTGGGTGCTTTAGTTGCAAAACGTAGGCTATATGTAAGAAACAGATCATGACGTGATGTGTTAACTGACAGAAGTTATGATTACTGGTTTTGGTTTTATATTTGAATGTGCCGAGTGTATTTTCATCCCACCCGGTTGGGATGATAGATAGACTTCACGCGTTTCGTCAGGGCGAGTGACGTCATTACGTAACTAACGTCAGAGCGTAAGAGAATCGGTGAACCGGTCTTTCGAACCGGTTCATTGAAACGAACTGTCCGAAAGAACCGGTTCGCAGAAAAGAGCCGGACTTCCCATCACTATAAAGAACCGAACTAGAAATATGAACCTGCGTGTTGGCTAACCTAAATAATTCATTGAACAAACACAACTTATTTGTGTATTGAAAGTTAATACCTCCTTTTAAATATGTTTTACTTTTAGAATAGAATAGAAGAAGAATAGAATGAGCTTTATTGGCCAAGTATGTTTCCAAATACGAGGAATTTGTTATAGTGACAGAAGCTCCACAGTGCAACAGAAAGACAGCAACAGGACAGAACACAGATGATAAAAAAATAATATACAATAATATAGAAATAGGCAATGTACAAAACAGCAAAAACACAATATACAATATAGACAATTATGTATGTACAGGTCTGATATGTGCAAATTTGGTGAATAAATAATGTAAAATAGAGTTGTGTGTTCCGCGTTTAATGTCAAGTGTTCATAAAATGGATTGCCTGAGGGAAGAAACTGTTCCTGTGTCTGGTTGTTCTGGTGCTCAGTGCTATGTAGCGTCGACCAGACGGTAACAGTTCAAAAAGGGAGTGTGCTGGGTGTGAGGGGTCCAGAGTGATTTTACCAGCCCTTTTGCTCATTCTGGATGAGTACAGTTCTTGGAGAGTGGGGATGGTTGTACCAATGATACGCTCAGCAGTCCAGACTACCCTCCGTAGTCTTCTGAGATCAGATTTGGTAGCTGAGCTGAACCAGACAGTTATAGAAGTGCAGAGGATGGATTCGATGATGGCAGAGTAGAACTGTTTCAGCAACTCCTGTGGCAGGTTGAACTTCCTCAGCTGGCGAAGGAAGTACAGCCTCTGCTTGGCCTTTTTAACAATAGAGTCAATGTGAGTGTCCCACTTCAGATCCTGAGAAATTGTGGTGCCCAGGAATCTGAATGACTCCACTTCAGTCACAGTGCTGTTCGTGATGGTGAGTTTGGGGAGAACAAGGAGCTTTCTCCTGAAGTCCACGATCATCTCAACAGTTTTAAGCGTGTTAAGCTCCAGGTTGTTAAGACTGCACCAGACAGCCAAGAGAGAAGACTAAGACTAAAAGTCTTATTTTAAGAGAAGACTAAGAAAGCTGGCTTGAATTAATTTAGCAACATCACAAAAGTCAATTTGCCTTGTGCCGCAGGTAATCACGCCCATGCTGATGATGAACACAACAGTGCAATTGTGATAAATGATTTTATTACTGTATTATTCACACACAAAGTCCTCTCACATTCTCAATGTTCAGGAGCCTAGTTTGTGACACGTCTGGGTATCACTGCACAGAAGCTGAAAACATCAGAATATCAGGTGATGTTGACCCTGGACCACCCAAATGTCAGGGCCGTCAACTGGATTGTTTAATCCACGTTACATATTAAGGAAAGGTTCCATCAAATACATTAAAGCTACTTAAAGGGGCACTTTCTGGCACAAAACAGTACATTTACACTATTAACTGTTGTTCTGGTTTTATTGAATTGTTTTGTAATTAAAAGACATTATCCCATTATAGCATTGATTTAGTATAATGCAATCTAATTTCTATGGCTGAAAATGTACAGGTTTGGACATAGATTTCAATTAGTATATTTAGTAGAATTGGTTGAATGCTGCATTCCAGACAACCTGTATTTCGGATGTTTCGCACCTAAAACCCAGAGATAAATGCCTGGAACTCCACTTAAAGTCCAGCTTCATCTCAAATACAGCATGCCAGGACTGCTTAAAACGTTTTAGGAAAGTGTATTTCTTAATTGCTGACGTCTTGTAATTTAATAATTATTTAAAATGTATTGTGCTATTTTATAGCTGAACGTGTTACTGAATAAAGCAAAAAATGAACATTAAAGGTCTGAATGTGCTTAGAGGACCAGTCAGTAAAATCTAGCGGCATCTAGTGCTGAGGTTGTGAATTGCAACCAATGGGCTCATTCCATCCGTCCATTTCAAAGCACAACAGTGACTGACATGACAAATTCCATGTCACCCCCGGTGTATATAGAAAGAAATAGCTTATTCTGAGGTAATACAATGCTTCATTATGTAAGCTCTTTACATAGACAACCTGTGTTTAGGATGTTTCGTACCTGCAAAATCCTGCAAAAATTACACACTGGTCTATTAAAGACACAACATGTAACATTACTTTGCAATAAAATATCCACAAACACAGTGTTCATTTGTGCAATTATATACTAATCCAAAAATGTTTTTCCAGTGTTTATCTCCAAAGATATTTGTAATTTTACATAAATGTACATAAACATTACTTTAATTTTCTGTAAGCAAAATACATTTTCTTTTTAAACTTTAGATTTTTTTAGATTTAGGGTGGTGATTTTTGGGGTGAAACGTGGATTTTTCCTCGCTGTTTTTTTTTTTTGTTTCCCTCTAATCAATGTGTCTGTTATTTTCGAACCCCCTAAACCAGTGTATAAATTCTTGCCGTCTGGAACATGTCACCCAGACCTCCGTCCATCCTCACCTGTGGCAGGTAACACATGCCTTGTCTCCTGAAGTGATTGCCGGACTATAGTGTTTCTGAAGCAGCCCGAGGGTGGGGGGCGTTTTAATCCATAAGGCCTGATTGTTACCAAACTCCTGTTTAACAATTCATTGAGGACACAAGTGCCAAGTGTTGGTGTGTATGTCTCTCAGGCCAAAGGAAGACATGCTAATACCTGAGATAAGGGGACACGTATCCCTCAGCAAAGGGTGACCAGAGACAGAATCAACACCATCCACACACAAGGTATTTCTTTCAAATGTGCTCATTTCTTATTGGTTGTGAATGGAAGTGACAGTCAATGACGTCATTCAGTGGACCATTATAGTTTAAAATTTGTGTACATTTTTGTACAAAAAGACTATAATTTGTCAACGTAATGTGTTGGTATCTGAGACTCATCTGATATGGAACTTTGTAGGTGCAACTCGAACTGCTTTACACCAACAGAAGCATAACATGACTGACTTGTATTGCCTTTGCCACCAGGAAAAACAAGAATAGAAAAGAAACAAGAATGAGGCTGCTGGAAGTGGTCTTGATCCAGTATTTCAAAGGCACCAGATAATATCATGACATATTTTCTTTCATGTTGATCTTTAATGAGGTTTTCTCTGGCACTACTGTACTCTCAGACAGTTTGGATAAACATGGACTCGCCTCTTCCTGTGTCTGGACTGGACGTTGATGTGGATTTGGGCTTTGCGCTCTTCTTCTTGGTTCTTCTCTGTTTGTTTCTGATGGTTACAATGGTGCGTTGTGCTCAGATGGTTTTGGATCCCTACAGTGCCATTTCTGCATCCACATACCAGGAAGAACAAGTGGAGGGATGATGAGAAGGTTATTGACAGTTGATGTGATGACATCATTGTTGGACAAATTCAGCTTGTGCTTATGGATTGTATGAGAATGTGGCCTGGGGAATTCAGTCAGTGTTCAATTCATTTTAAATGCACTTTTTATATGCTTTGTTTAACCATTGTTAAAAATTTATGCATTTTTGTTTATCTGTAATCATACCGGGTGAACATAGACTCTAGCACTCGGTATACACAGAAGAGAACTGTGTCTGACAAACTAAACAACATGTTGTAATCCTGGAAATTCTTTGAGTTCTTTTTGGAGCTCTGTCTCAGTAAGGGATATGTGTGGTCTCTGCGGCATTCCGGTGGAACTAGTCAAATTGGTGGGATCTTGACAAATAAATTACGTTTTTTTTTTTAATCTCCTGAGTTTGGCAGTATACTTCTGATGCATGTCATTTTTTAAAAAGTTGAGTGAGAATCTGATCTGAGAAAAAATGAAATGGCTCCTTGAAATGGGTCTTTTGTTTTCGCTTCAGTGAGTCTTTGTTAACACTGTGAAACTAAAAACCGCATGGATGGATCTTATTACACTTTTCCAGGTGATCACACAACGATGATCGTAATGAGTGCTTTCTACATTGTTCGACAAGGTATAGACTCTGATCAACACGTGAAATTGTGTAGGCTAAATAGAATGAATATTGCAACATGTTAATAAGTTATGTTAATAAGACCCATATGGAGATATTATTTTGCCTTCAGTATATCTAAGTAAATAAATGTAACAATTTAATTGTAGTAGGTATTAGAACTGTGGAAGAAAATGTAATTGTTGAAACAAGTATACTGCATGTGTTAAAATGATTCCTGCAAGAATGTCCTTAAGTTAAGAAAGCCCGACAATGCTTTTACATCAAAGGGTTTCATGCAACTGGACCTTTACCTTTAATCACACAGTGCCATTTTGAAGTACACATAAAACAAGATTGTTTTACTTAAAAAAAAAAAAGTATACTCTTATTAAAAGTGTATAGGCTAATTAAATAGACATTTTAGCTGTAATTGACGTTTTGTCAATTTTTTAAATAATAAATATTTAAATGAAATGATGTAATTATATAATAGAAAATAGGTAGATCACCTATTATATACACCTAAACTTTAGCTATAGGAAAGAGTCCGCTGAATAAATGACTTTTAGTTTGAAAAACAAACGAACCGTAGTTTGGACTTTTATTTTGAAAATTAGAGGGACGTTCTATGAAACGTGGTGGCGGATCTCACGCTATTTCTCCGCATGGATAGTGCACTGACGTCTTTAGCTTTAATTCTGGGATTTTAGAAGTTTTGAAGGAAATAACATAACATTTCCTTTCTTTGTTTTCAACACTGATACATTAAAAGGTAAACCCGTTATTTTATACACAGAATCCTATTAAACACGCGACTGTTTCTAATGACACAATTCCCTAGGTCAAGATTTAAAGTAATATATCAGTAAGTTTATTAGTAGATGTTTGCAGCGTTGATAAGTTCAATATTCATGTAATTCTGCTTAGTAACGTTATTTGCTTTTGTAGGAATCAGTAGGTATGTCTGTGTTTGGAGGACTGTTGAGAAGCACGGTGACCTTCTGTCAGTCATCACTACTGTTGTGCACGAGACACTTCACTACAGGTGTGTGTGATCAGTGCTCAGACACCTATTGATGCATTTAACAGTTTATCCGACTTACAAACACGGCGTAACGAGTTTATCCAATCATCAATTTCCATAGGCAGGTTAGTGAATTGTCACAGCCATAAAGATCCATATGCCTCATAAATGGGCACATGAAGATGAAACTATTGTAACTATTTTTGATTCTATAAAAAGCCATTCCTTCTCTGTTTGTTGGGTATTATTGCTTCTGGTGAATTTTAATGTATGTTGTCTCAAAAACGTGTCCATAACGCATTAAATAGACATTTAGATATTTTTCTGATGTCTGGACTATTATCAATGATTTTGTAAAATATAGACAGATTATTCAGTATCTTTGTAATAAATACATTCTCTGAGAATATATATTTGGGTAGTTAACAACTAAACCGTACGGTGTGTTCTATGGTGTGACTGTAAACATTTTGGAAACAAACTGTTAATAATATATTCTTTTATATTATTTATATTTTAAATAGCAAGAGATTTATCCTCATTTTTAGTTTTTTTTCCTAATTTGTTGCACTTAACATTCTGTCAGTAAGTTAACAAGTACAACGTTTTTTTTTTTTTTCAAATCGTGATTAATCGTTTGACAGCCCTAGTTTATATTTTAGAAAAGTTACATTGTGGCTTCTGATGTGTAACTATAAAAGTAACGTTTTGCATTACGTTTATTTACAGGTACTTGTTCTAGAGTACGAATGCATGCCATTCCCAAACTGAAAGAGGTGGACCGATGGACAGAAAAGAGGAGCATGTTTGGAGTGTATGACAACATAGGAATCTTGGGTCAGTGTATTCCTGTTATTTGGCATTTAGTAAGCAATTTTTATCTGATTGTGAACTTTATTGGGTTTTATCCACATTTTTATGTAGGTAGAAATGTAAACAAATTGTGTGTAGAACTGTTTAGAATAGTCAGTTTAAACAAACTGATTGGTGAAAATGAAGTACTCTTTCCTGAACAGGGTCTTTGAGGTTGACTATATTATTGTAATGGTGAATCATGACACCAAAAGCACTCATAACACTCACCAACAAGGACTGTCTTTAGGAAACAGACAAATAAAAATCACATTAAAATCATTGCGGTATTGATGTTACTCAAGACTGTCATACAGTGAACTAAAACTAGTATGTTTGTTGTTTATATTTTAATGCAGGTGAATTTAAAGCCCATCCAAAAGACTTGATCAAAGGTCCTGTATGGCTCAAAGGTTTCCATGGAAACGAGCTGCAGCGTCTCATCAGAAAGAAGCGGATGGTTGGAGACCGTATGATGACAGAGGACCGGCACAACCTGGAGAAGAGGATTAGCTTCTTGTACCGCCGCTTCAACAGATACGGCAAACACAGATAGACTGAACGCTTCCAACAATGACCTTTCAATCCGTTTGATATGTTTCCTTCATTTGTACTGATGTGAAAGGAATGAGGTGTAAGCAATCAATTTGTTTATTACACTGTTAAAACAATGTGTTGTATTAACATGGTCACAAAACGATTTCCTTCAACAAAGATTGAACACATATGCTGTACAATAAAGAGGTTTACTTTTAAAATGTTTATTTAAAAAATATGTATAAAATTAAATGATTTCCAAAACACACACAAAAAAACTGTAATTCAGTATATTAATGTTATGCTGTAGTAGCCCATCACTGCTCTGGGATCAGTGAGAGAGAGAATTAGGACTGGGAAAGCCTGTGAACTGACCTTCAGTCAGCATGGGGTGTTCAGATTCTGGCTGTGGGGGAGGAAAAAAAGTTTAGAATGTTTATGCCCGGTTTCACAGACAAGGCTAAAGACTAGTCCCAGACTAAAATAAAAGTTTGAGCTGTCTGAACTGAAAATAAATAGCCGTGACATATCTTAAAATCTGTCATTCCCATTGTTTTGTCTCTAGATGCACACCAGTAATATTTTCATCTAAGGCGTTTTAATAAAAGTGACTTAAATATCCTAATTTAAGGCCTAGTCCTGTTTTAAAATAATCCCTGTCCGGGAAACCACCCCATAGTGTTTTAGTTTAATTTAGTGTTTGCTAAGGCAAGTATCACTATCAGTTATTAAACTTGCAAACAGCCTTTAAAAATATATTCACATACATAATACTAATAAATTACCCATGTAATATTACCCATCCAGTCTATAAAAAGGAAAGTTAAAACAGTCAAATACATGCAGTAGTCCCTCTTACCTGAGCATCTCTGTCTTTTTCCTTTTGAACTCTGTGTCGCTTTTTCTTGGGTCCACCTGCTGATTGATGGGGAAATGTAGGGGAGGAACTGTCTTCATCAGCACCAAGAGCAGAATCTAAACCAGCTTTTCCTTCATCCTGTTAGTCAAGAAACATGTTTAACTAGGGATGCACCGAATCTAACATTCTTGGCCGAAGCCGAAGCCGAACATGATGTGAAACACTTGGCCGAAGGCCGAATAATACCGAACACCGAATATGGTTTTTGCATTTCTTCTATTTATTAAGCTATTTTTTCACTATTGCACAAACTGAATAGTCAAAATTTGCTTTTAAAAATTTGTCTTGCTTTTCAATAAAATACAATACAACTTAATATAAAATTGAGCAAAACAAAATACATTAAAACAAAAAATTTAATAGCCTATATTAATTAGGCCTATAACTGACTGGTAAAAGAATGTAATGTAAGTTACTCTGTACCCCTACAACAAAACACTTCATTAAAAAGTGTCATTCCACATTAGGCCTATAAACTAAAAATACGAATAAACTAAAACTGTTGGATTATTATAGGCTACGTTGCAAAATGATTGTAAGAAAAAAAAACATCGAACGCAAGCTATTCTGACTGATGCTGACTGACAACCATATCAGTTCACGTCTCTCCTGCAAACTCCGCCCACAGAAGCTGACTGTTCTCTGGTGCACTCGTGGCCGGGATGCACAGAACATACTTTGACAAGTTGTTTAGTACAGGGAACTGTGTGCGCGCGACCACTGTATGATGTCAAAGGATGTCGCGAGCGGCGGGGCTACTGTCAGACAGCCCGCTCCCGTCTGAAATAGCCACAAGTTACCGACCGGTAAAGACGCTTTCATTCGGAAATTTACTTCCGTGCGGCAAGTCCCGTGCTTTGTCTTTCTCTGACACCTTAAAATGCTCCACACACACACTGCCAAAATGTTTGCGGCATTAATAAAGCGCACGTCTCTCTCTCTCTCTCTCTCTCTGCGCTGGTTGCTAGTTGATCGTTTCTCGAGTCATGTTCGGTAAAATTATTCGGCCATTTCACATATTCGGCCGAATACCGAACATGCGTTTTTTGCTATTTTCGGCCGAATATATTCGGTGGCCGAACATTCGGTGCATCCCTATTTACATCACGAGTTGGAAGAAAACACCATGGAGACTTTCGTGTCATCTTTACTTTAATCCATTTGTAAACCTCTTACAAACTTAAATTGAGAGAATCTTAATAATAATTGTGTTATTTATTCATTAACACAACTGTTATAAACACTTCAATAAATAACTGCTGTAATATAATTAATGCCACTATCTACACATTGTACAGCAACATATTACAGGTGCTGGTCATATAATTAGAATATCATCAAAAAGTTGATTTATTTCACTAATTCCATTCAAAAAATGAAACTTGTATATTATATTCATTCATTACACACATACTGATATATTTCAAATGTTTATTTCTTTTAATTTGATTATTATAACTGACAACTAATGAAAATCCCAAATTCAGTATCTCAGAAAATTAGAATATTACTTAAGACCAATACAAAGAAAGGATTTCTGACCAACTTTATGGAGATGCAGATTTCATTTTCCAACAGGACTTGGCTCCTGCACACAGTGCCAAAGCTACCAGTACCTGGTTTAAGGACCATGGTATCCCTGTTCTTAATTGGCCAGCAAACTCGCCTGACCTTAACCCCATAGAAAATCTATGGGGTATTGTGAAGAGGAAGATGCGATATGCCAGACCCAACAATGCAGAAGAGCTGAAGGCCACTATCAGAGCAACCTGGCCTCTCATAACACCTGAGCAGTGCCACAGACTGATCGACTCCATGCCACACCGCATTGCTGCAGTAATTCAGGCAAAAGGAGCCCCAACTAAGTATTGAGTGCTGTACATGCTCATACTTTTCATGTTCATACTTTTCAGTTGGCCAAGATTTCTAAAAATCCTTTCTTTGTATTGGTCTTAAGTAATATTCTAATTTTCTGAGATACTGAATTTGGGATTTTCATTAGTTGTCAGTTATAATCATCAAATTAAAAGAAATAAACATTTGAAATATATCAGTCTGTGTGTAATGAATGAATATAATATACAAGTTTCACTTTTTGAATGGAATTAGTGAAATAAATCAACTTTTTGATGATATTCTAATTATATGACCAGCACCTGTATACATATTGACTGAAAAATGGTGAATGCTCAGTCCCACAGATCAATTTAAAATCAAAATTGGGTGCAGTAAAAACAAAGCTTAAAAACTCTATTTAGATGTGCAAAATAAAAAAAAGCATCAGTTGTTTGGAACATCAGCATTCTGTTTTACCTCCAGTGGGATGGTGAGCTGTGCTGTCCTGTAGTCGTCTCCATATAAATCCAGAGTCTTCATAAGAAACCTGAAACGCATTTTAAACTTCTCTCATTTTTCTATTACATGAGACTGTTGTGTTATTTATTGTGTTGAGTAGGATATAATAAAGTAAATAAATCCGAATATACCTCCTTTCTTTCCTCAGTCGCCGTGTCAGTCTCTGGACTTGATGAAGGCGACCCAAAATCTTCACATTCACCTGACAGAGTTCATATTGCTTTCAGTCAAGAATACTTCAGTTATAAACTAAAAGAGAATGGAATCACTAAAACCGAAAGGCATTTTAAAACCGTAACTTTTATTTTGCCAAGACACATGTGATAAAGGTGAATTTTTAAAGATTTTCAGTAAATAATGTTTGTATGTATAGAAAAGCTCAGATATTCTGCCCAAGATCTATATTTGTATTTTATTATACAAGACAGAAAATAATATTGAGTTGAAATGTCATAAGGGTAACTGTAATATATTCTAGTAATATTATTATAAAATTATAATACTGCACAGATCCTCTTGAATGCACCTTGGAATCCCATTTTGAGTGCTAAATGCCACTATGGTACATTGACTTAAGTACCATAGTATATATTTAAATACCATGGTGTTACCCTCTGACACCAAAGAACATTTGTAAAGGCAGGGTCTTCTTTACAAATTCACCTTTTCTATTCCTTTGAAAGAAAACATTCTAGTTTAATACATTTTCTTTAACCAAAATAATTTGTGCTCTAGAAAGATGTGGAGTTATCATTTCTTTTGTGCAAATGATTAGTTGATTTTGCCAAACAGTTCACCTGTTCAATCTCCTTGCACTTCTTGCTAAGAGCCTGGTACTTCCTTTTGTCCAGCTCTCTCCTCTCTTCCTCTCCATCCTGTCCGGGGCCGGACGGTGTCCCGTCATTATCCAGCTCACTGCCACTGGGGCCCAGCTCCACGCCACCTGTCTCCAGCTCAGCCTCCAGGATGTGACCCCCAAACAGTGGAGGTAACGCGAGGTCTGAGAAATCCTCCATCATATGAAACGCACTGACATGCACAAAAAATGCTTTTCATTATATTGTGTTATGAGCATCCGAATACAAAGTGCATAGCGGCTGCAGGAACCCTTTATATTGCCAATTTCACTATTCTAATTAAATTCACTTAATTAAATTAAATCAACATCATCCAGGCATATTTTCCATGACCTTTAGACGTTTACTTACCTTTAGTTACTCATGTTGCTCGTGTCATATATGATGTGCAGTAGTAGTTGTACTGAAACTATCTGTTTAACACTTCATCAGTTAATTAAAAATACCACACAATTACCATGTCTGAAAGAAACCATAGATTAACCTAATTCACACATTACAGATGTATCTTTCTCTAAACTGTTCAAAATTTTCAGCATTTCGGCTCCCAAAACATCTCACTGGAGCACGAGACGCGTATAAAATACGTCGTTACAACTAGACCAATCCGGATCAAACACGTCATCAACTGATGTCGCAGAACCTCAATTCCCACAATCCTCGAGTAGTGACGGACTACAGACGCAAACATGGCCGCCTGTGAGTACATTTAGCGTGTTAGCTACTTGATTTTGATATTTGTTTCACACGGGTTTGGTTTGATTTCATCTCACGACAACAGATTTTTTAAATATCATAAGAAAAATAGAAATACATATACGTAGTGAAAAGTTATTTATTTTAAACGTGTAGATACTTTGATGACCTTGGGATCCTGTAGTAGCTTTTCGTTTGTTTTGAATGTCTTAAACTTACGTATTTAGATACGGTAATATGTAAACAATATAGAAATATTTTGTGAAATTATTAATCAATTTAATCCGTTGTTTACACCTGTAAAGACACAAGAGCATTAATACATCGTACCAAAAAAAGTAGTTTGGGCTTTCGAACCTATAATGCTTTTTATTGAAGTACGCCATGTACAGAACCATAACACTTCCACATTATTTTGTAAAGATGTTATGCACTGTAATCCATAAACCTCTTTGTGTCATCTGTGTGCAGTAGCAGAAATGTTCCTTGATAAGATGTGCATCATTCTTCAACACTAGTCTTTATTCTTTCTTTAGTCGGAAGGTTTTTGAAGAATGCATGGAATAAAGAGCCTGTAGTGACAGCAGCCTGTGGGCTTGGATTGCTGGGTGAGTGTGATACAGTAGATCGATCAACATCAGTATATTTAAAGGGCATTCTCTGCTTTGTTAAATTAACAAACAATTTTTTGCTCTCAGCTTGCGTTGTGCCACTTGTGAGTCCTTGGACAAAGTACACAGGAATGATGAACCAAGCAGTTCCATACAATTATCCAGGTATACTATTTAGATTTAGATGTTACATATTTAATGTCGGATGATCCGACTTTGCTTGTAATTTACAAGATACTCTGCCTGTTACATCTTATTTACCGTGTTTAACGGTTTCATCCCTCAGTCCCAGTGCGAGATGATGGAAACATGCCTGATGTTCCAGTGCACCCGTGTGACCCACAGGGGAGAAACTTGGAATGGCTGAAAAACTTTTAAAGGAAGCCCTTCAGAATCCTGTACAGTATGGCCCACCTGTTTTCGTCTCTAGTTGCACTTGCTCTAAATAAAAGCTGTTTATTTACAAACCTGTTCTGGAATCACATTTTTGTATATCACAAAATATTCCTGACATAGGTATATTCTGTTACCAATAAACACCAGTAATATTTACCTGGTAAATGTTATTTTGCTTATTGGCTTTTTGCACGCATAATTGTTGGGAGTAAAAAATTACACAACAGAGACCACAGAGATTAACTTTACTGAGTCTAGAACAAGAGATTCAAGGAGATACAATTAGCAAAGTTACAACATTTAAGAGTAACAAAATATAAGACTGATCTATTGTGACTACAAATATAATGCTCATCTGAGCAAAAAACAAATATATAGTAGTTACAGTATGTGCTTGCCTGAGCAAAAACGTTCACCCTGAGCACCCTGCAGCTGACTTCATGCCTCTTTTAAGCGTTTAATTAGATTTTTTTTTAAACGAGTAGAGACAGATTATACACTCCTACTTGAAATGTATAATATGTAACTGCTAGTGACTGTACGAATTAATGAGATCAGCCAGTGCTCCATAGCAGGGTTCTCTGGGAAGATAAGGATAAAGGGAAGATACAATAAAAATAGAAACTAAATTCACTCAACCAACATTACGTAGACATAATAATTATAAAATAACATACAGTTACGTCAACGTCAGAGACTACGCTGAAAACCTGGAATTGCTTTCATTTAAACTTGGAAATAAAGTTTTAGGATTTAAAAAAATATTTATGATTCTACAGTATATTTAGGTCACTAATCAAATGAAAACCAGTGACACTGATCTGTCAATGTGTTTCTTTTAAAGGTCAAATAACAATGCTTTTACATTGATAAATCAGCTTTTGCACAATAAAAATGTAGAAGCTCTTATTATAGACTGGAGACCTTTTTGCTTTTCTCGCTTTAATATCTCTGTATAATATAAACATTTTAAATACAACTAAAAGTTAATATTTGAAGATATCAAAGCTGACAATGTATTTTATGAGCATTAATATTATAATTAAAGCTATGCCAGTTTAAATGCAATTCTTTCAGCCGTAATAATTTGGAAACAAATATACATATGAAAAATGCTTTCTCCCGGAAATAATCCCACAAAAAAGGTGGGCAAGGAGGAATGTTTTTTAATAAACCTACAGCTACAGTGCTTTACCACAGTCACATTCTCCATCACATCTCAACATTCAAGAGCTTTCTTTGCTTCTCTTCAGAATTCCTCTCTGTACACAACAGCACCACTCAGCATTCACATCTCTTGCTTACATCTGCTGAAACTCAGGACTACAAGCTTTAGTTTTAAAGGTTTAGAATACATAAATATACTAGACAGGTAAAGGGAACACAGGGAAAAAAGCTGAGAGCCTTTCAGACTTAAACACAATACTTTCCTCCTCAAAAATCTTTCCAAAGCCCTGCTGTAGTTAAGACAGTACTTCACTTTTCCCTTCATCCACTCATATTTCCTACTTCCTATTTATTGTTCCAACCAGTAAACCTTCTTCTCCTCCCAGAATGCTCTAAAATGCCTTGGCCCGGTTGCATAAAGCACCTTAAGTTTTTCCCTTAAGTATGACACTTAAGGGGTGATTTTCCTTTACCAAAGACAATGGGAGAATAACTTAAGTAAAACTTAAGGTATACTTAAGGATACACTTAAGGGATAATTACACTTAAGGTGCTTTATGCAACCGGGCCCTTGTCTTTATACAATTACACAGGAAAAAACAAACTTCAAATTTTCTGGAAAAAGTATCTTGCAAGAGCATGTGCACTCTTAAAAATAAAGGTGCTTCACGATGCCATGGAAGAACCTTTTCGTCTAAATGGTTCCATAATGAACCTTAACATCTGAAGAACCTTTCTATTTCACAAAAGGTTCTTTGTGGCGAAAAAATGCTCTTCAGATTATAAAAAGGTAAGGGATGGTTCTTTGTGGAACCAAAAATGGTTCTTCTATGGTATCGCTGTGAAGAACCTTTTAAGCACCTTTATTTTTAAGAGTGTAGCATGTACACTTAAAGAAATAGTCCATCCATTGAAACTCTGTCATTATTTACTCGCCTTCATGTTGTACCAGACCCATTTTTCCAAGAAATGAAAAAGTTAATATTTAAAGATCGTTTATGAATATAAAAAATTGTATAGACTAAAGAATTTTTAATACTTATTCTGACAAAGGTACCAAACAAGGACAACTGCTTAAAGCTGCCTAAAATGGTAGCAGTGCAGTTTCTGTATTCATTGGAATGTACCTGGCGGATAACATGGAAATATAAATCTTTGAACAAATCTCAGAACAAATTCAGCTCTATAGGTAAATCTAAATCACTTGATGAATCAAGGACATCTCCACAAACACTGAAGACGAAAGGCATCGTTTCCATTTTCTACTTTCCATCTTTTGAAATTGTGCAGTGTGATGCATCACATGAAAACAGAGAATTATTATCAATGTCATGTTACAAAGTCATTTCAACGCTCTTCATCTCCATCTGCTGCACTTAATACTAAATACATTTAACCCAAACAATAGCCTTAAAATATTTAGTGTCTGATAACATTTTATGCATTCATTAGATTTACTGTAGATTTTAATTAGAGGGGGTTTAATTCGCTAGTTGCACAAGAGTGAGCTTTTGGGATGCCAGGGTCGGTCTTATCGGAAAAGAAGGGTTTTTGGCCAGCAAATATGGGTGTTTTTTAAGTAATATATCAGCGATAGGACAGATCCCCTTTACATTGCTGAGCACTTCGTTAAGACAAAACAACTTGATAGTGTTATATGACCGGAAATTAGTCTGCAGACCCTGGCAACGCAAAAGCTCACCGGCGCCATCTAGTGCAAATTGCCCATTCTCTAATTTTGGACACTTTCAGAATATGTTATTAGCAAAAATAATAGGAATACAGTGTCATCTCGAAATAAAGTAGACACTGCAAGGCATTAGTGGTCTTGTTACAGTCAACATGTCTCTGGTTTACACTCAAAGGTTTTACTGTATAACTGGAGCTGAGCGATCGTTGGTCACCGTCTTCCTCAGTCGAATGTGGGCGAACGGATTGGTCCTGTATAGAGGCAACGTGTAAATCCTCACATCTGATCTATCAGACATAAAACATTATTATTAAAACTTTTTTTTAATCAGAGCTGACTAACGGTACCTGGTCGGGGACGGAGGAGGGCAGGTGAAATCAGTGTACATCTGTGAGGAGGAAAACAGAGTTTCATTTGACGTATAACTGCTGGTAGAAGCTGATGATGTTTATTTGACTGACTCTGTCCTTCAGGCGTTGTCCTGCAAGCCGTGGATTAATCTTGGTGGTTTCAGGATTCAGCATGCTGTAGGGGCGAGGCCTGAAGGTGCTGACACGCTGAGATATGACATTCCTCTCCTCTTCTGAGTCAGGACTGGCCTGATGAAGGTGACCACCAGGGGACAGCCTGTCCAACTGCCCCATGCTTGTGCTGTTCATCTTGGACAGGGGAGGAGGACTGATTCGATGAGAGACATGAGAAAAGTAGGGAATTATGAAATTATGTCTGATCATTTTAGCTTGTAGGTCTTTTTTGAATGAGTGAAACAGACTCCACAGACCTGATGTCTTGTTGTCCGGGTGTGTTTGGGTAAGGCTGAGTGTAGGAGAAGGGAAACCAGCCTTTTCTATGAAGGAAAATTTAGAACAACACCGTAAAATGACGAATTATTGTTTATCAACGCTTTTTTGATGTATTAGTGTTTAAATAATTGATGAGCAGATACCGCCCGGTTCGCTCATTCTGGCCGTAGTGCCAGCCGTCTCTGGGTTCACTGATCAGCAGGCTGAGAGTGTCTCCAGGCAGGAAGGAAAGGAGACAGGAACCTCCTCTATCTCCATCTTTCTCTCCCTCTGAGGAGTCAGGTGAGTGAGAGAACAGAGCCTCCACACGAGTCGGAGGAGAGAGAGGGAGCACACGAGGAAGAGTAGAGCCTGAACAAAGACAGAAAAGAGGAGGATGTGTGAAACAGATGATGGATCAGATGGCAAAGGCACGTAAGGGA